>NC_141041.1:6272500-6342500 GCF_052040795.2 Danio rerio
TTGTTTGTGTTATTCAGGGTGCTCCTGGACCACGTGGACCTCCTGGACTTCCGGTAAAGCTTCTTTAAATTTTTTTAGTTTTTTTTATGTTTAATTTTCCATAGTTTTATTTAATGGTTAAAGAATAAACGATTAAGATATGCTTTAAATGGATAATCCTCCCAAAAATGAAAATTCTGTCATCAGTTATTCATCCTCCGCTTGTTTTAAGTTCTGTTTTTCTGTTGAACACAAAACAAGATATTTTGAAGAATGTTGGAAAAAAACAGACATTGGCTTTCATAGTGTTTTTTCTTCCTACTATGGAGGTCAATGGCTGATTTTTCCCAACATTCTTCAGAATACGTTGTTTTGTGTTCAACAAATTCCTAAAAGTCTCAAACAGTTAGACATGTTTGGCGTAATTTGTTGCTAATTTCAGACCGTTCACCCTGTTTTGCGCCACGTTGTTTAAATAGCGATCCATTTGTGCCTTTTTGTGGACTCATGGGTGTGCCGGTCTAGAAAGGAGGTGTGTTAAGGCGCATTGTCGGCGCATTGCTATTTTGAGGAACTAAAATAGACCATGCAATAGACCAGCTTAAAACAGGTCTAAAGCTGCTTTAGTTATGTGCATTAAACATGTAAACATCGCTTAACACACACAGGATGTACAGCAATACGCAAATATCTTTACATTTAAAAAAGTATTAAAGAAATAAATTATTACAAAAAATATTATTTTCTACATAAATATAAAAACCACTGCCTTCATGCTTTCTTCACCTCTGGTGGCTTTTCTTTGTTTTTTCATGACATCTTGCTTTTGTATAATGTTATTATTAGTAGTAGTAGTATTTATTATATGCATATTTATTTTTGTTTCATTAAAAACAAGCTGGTGACGCGGTGGTGGTCCAGTCCAAAGACATGTGGTACAGGTGAATTGGGTAGGCTAAATTGTCCGTAGTGTATGAGTGTAAATGAGTGTGTATGGGTGTGTTTCCCAGAGATGGGTTGCAGCTAAAAGGGCATAGGCTGCGTAAAACATGTGCTGAATAAGTTGGCGGTTCATTCCGCTGAAAAGAAAATTAATGAATGAATAAAAACAAGCTTAGTTTTGTCCACCTGTCAAGTTTTCGACCATATGAGGCATTTCAAGTGTGTTTAGATATAACTCACACTTTGTTACTATTGTTCATTTATTCGTTTGCTGGAAATTAGAACTGAATTTAGAAACAAAACTTTGTGCTTAACAAACTAAATTAAACATGTAGACTGATGGATGTCTTCAGTGGAGTGAGTACAACACCGTTTTCTTATCCACGAAAGTAAAGGAGTAAAGTAAAGAGTGAAAGTAAAGAGGCTGAATGAAGGAGGCTTGTTCTTTATCTTCATGCTGTAGATGATCTGTTTAACTGTTTTCTCGCTAGTAAAGCATTCAGTTTTTCCAATAACACAGTCCACAAATAGCAAATGCAACTTGCCGCAACACAACTGACTCTTAAAGGGAATGGAAGATGAGACTTGGTTTAAAGCACGTTATGCTCAAAACACACCCATGCCTCATTAAGAGAATAAGCACAACCCTGTTAGACCATGCACTTTGATGCAGAGCATATTTTTCCATCCGTTCTTAAAATAGCAAAAGTGGATTCGGATGCCCTCAATGTTTTTGCGCTCTGCACTTTAGACTTTGCACCTAGACCGGTAAAATAGAGCCCCTTGAGTGTGAGGAAATAAGGATATTTTCATTTTTTTTGGGATCTGTTCTTTTAAAAAAAAAATGTTTTTAATGGATGATGTCCTCAAATATCCCAATAAGTGAATGCAATTTTATCCTTATTTATATAGTCAAGAAATCTGCCTCATACCAAAGCAGCTCCATCCACAAATAAACATAATATACATATTGCTTGCAATATATATCTTTCTGCAGTATTTAAATAATATCATTAAAAGTCATATATGGTTATGTTTTTTATTTTGTTTACATATTTTGTTTTTCTCTACAGGGTCCTCCGGGAATCCCGCTGGCCATGGTAAAATTTTTGGTCACACTTTGCAATAACCCTTTGTTAGTTAATAACTTGAACTAATATTGAACAAGACTTGTACAGCAGTTATTAGTTCAACATTGATTAAACTGATGCATTATTCAAATCCAAGTTCATGCTTGTTAACATTAGTTCCCCTTCGGGGGGAACTTCAGCACTATAAGTGGATTTGATTTGTAAAATCCACGCATTGGGAGGTTCGGTTCAGAAGCTACTCATCTGAAAGAGTATTGAACGGGCCAATTAAGAATGAATTGGCAGCGCAAGCCTGCGCAGGTGAGCGGCATAAGCAATCAACTGAGTATATAAGCTCACCTGGCGCCAGCAGACGCTATCCTTTTCGCTTCAGAGACTTTCTGATCGAGTCGATGAGGGTTCCTCCTGCTGTGACCAGCGATTCTGAGCGAACGAGAGCATTCTCCCGGTCCAGAGTGTGTACACGCAGTGGCAGACGGTCGAGCTGGGTTTCTTCCTTTGCCTGGCGTTCTTTGGGTCCGGTCCTCCAGAGCGGTGCGTATAAAGTTGCAAACTTCACAGAAAGAGCAACACAGTCGTGCAGCACGTCCTTATCAGGACGGCGCTCCGACTGTGCGTTTCTGGATGCGGTGGTTTCCTGTCCTCGGATGATGGGCGCGGGCACTGCGTTACATGTCTGGGGGTCCAGCATGTTAATGCGCTGCTCGCGGGCAGTTCATGTCGTCATTGCGATGCCATGACTGTTGCGCAAGATCGCGGTTAGCCTTTGCAAAAGGGTGAACCACCCCAGTTGTCCCCTGCTCTGCAGCGGGCACTCGGGCAGATCTGAGGGTTTCAGCGAGAGATAATCCGTCGCCCACGGGCCCGCGGACCTCCCGCTCCTCTAAGCGCTCCATCCAAGCTTCGGGCGGGGGAAGCGATCCGTCTAACAGATGGTAGCCCTTACGCCCGATGACACCGGAGACCAGATGTCCACCGCGGCATCGGAGGGTGGGCTTTCATTGTCCGATGATGATCCAGACCCGCTCGCCCCCTTCGGGCTGGTGAGCGCTGTCACTACGGATCCTGAAACGGACATGTTAGCCGTGCTTTCCCGGGCTGCTTCGGCCGTGGGTTGGAGATGGTTTATCCCCCAGCTCCGCGGCCGGACCGACTAGAGGGGCGTTCCCTTCTTCCCGGAGGTGCACAGTAGGCTCACGCGGTCTTGTAAAGCACTTTTTTCTGCTCGTGCTGCGCGTTCCTCCACCCTAACCACTCTTGACGGTGAAACAGCCAGGGGGTATGTGGCGATTCCTCAGGTTGAGTGCGCGATGGCGGTAAATCCGCGCGGCGCCTCTTCTTGGCGGGGTCCGCCTCGTCTCCCATCCAAAGCCTGTAAGTTATCTACCTCCCTCGGAGCTAGAGCTTACATAGCTGCGGGCCAGGCTGCTTCCGCCTTGCATGCGATAGCCACCTACCAGCGCTACCAAGCGCAGGCGCTGGCCGAGCTGCACGAGGGTGGGTCCAACCCAGGCTTACGAGCTTCGCACCGCCGCCGACTTAGCTCTTCGGACTACTGAGTCCGCTGCGTGTGCGTTGGGGAGGACGATGTCCACATTAGTGGTCCAGGAGCGCCACCCCTGGCTGATATGCGCAAAGTCGACAAAGTCCGCTTTCTTGACTTCCCCATATCCCCAGCCAGGTTCGGCGACACTGTCTGTGAATTCACCCAGGAATTCAAGGCGGTGAGAGAGCAGTTGGTGGGTGATGTCTTATCGGCGGTCCGTAGCCCGCTCCGCCCGCCGTGCCATTCATACCTGCTCCTCGCCGAAGGCGCCCGCCTACGAGAGCTGCTCCGCCCCCGCACACGCCTCAGGCGAAGCGAGCGCGTCGGGCACCTCGGAAGCAGGCAGCCCCCCTGCCCAGAACGCCGCTAAGTCCGGCAACGGACCGCGAAGCGCCCCTGGGACAGGCCATCTGGAGAAGAGGGAACTTGCTCTTTCCCCGCTGGAGGGCGGGGCCCCATTTCCAACGGCACTTTTTACTGCCATGAAACATTATGAAAGGGCACTTTTCACTTCCCCAGATGTGACAGCCCGAAATCTGCCAGTCTGGGACGCTATGCTTTCTAGCTTGCAGATTCGGTGCGTTTCGCCAGTGGCTCACGAGCGCTGGGAGGACGGTCTCCTTTCTCCCACCCCTCGAGCCTCCCCTCCGGAGCTCGGGTTTGGAGTGAGAGCAAATATCTCACCTCCAGCTTTTCCGTGGGACCCGCGAGCTTCCCGGATCAGCACACCCACTCCGCGCTGCCCCACTGCTGGTACGTCAGCGATTGTAGCGATGAGTCCATTAGCGAGAGCTCTGCCTGCCTGGTTAGCGCGGGCCAGCTCTTCGCGGTGGCTCATACGCACAATCAGACTCGGCTATGCGATTCAGTTCGCGAAACGGCCCCCCAAGTCACGGGTGTGTATTCACCAGGGTCAGGCCCCTGTCCGCCCCTGTCTTGCGAGAGGAGATTGCTGTCCTCCTGGCGAAGGATGCAATCGAGCCGCTCCCTCCAGCCGAGATGGAGGGTGGGTTTTACAGCCCACGCTTCATCGTGCCCAAAAAGAGCGGTGGGTCACGGCCAATCCTAGATCTGCGCGTTTTGAACCGCTGCCTGCACAAGCTGCCGTTCAGAATGCTCACGCAGAAGCGCATCCTCCGGTGCGTTCGTCCTCTGGGTTGGTCTGCAGCATTAGACCTGATGGACGCGTATTTCCATGTCTCCACTCTTCCTCGCCACCGACAGTTTCTGCGGTTTGCGTTTGAAGGTCGAGCTTGGCAATACAAAGCCCTCCCCTTCGGGCTCTCTCTGTCTCCGCGGGTCCTCACCAAGCCCGCGGAGGGTGCCTCAGCGTCCCTTCGGCTCGCGGGCATCTGCATACTCAATTTCTTTACGACTGGCTGATTTTTGCCCTCTCTCGGAGCAGTTGATTATGCACAGAGACAAAGTGCTCTGGCACTTCCACCTGTGGGGATTTCAGGTCAACCGAGAAAAGAGCAAACTCGCCCCCGTGCAGAGGATCTCTTCTCTCGGGCTGGAGCTGGACTCGGTCACCATGGCAGCGCGCCTCTCCGGAGAGCGCGCTCAGCTGATGCTGTACTGTCTGAGAGAGCTCGACAGTAAAATAGTGGTCCCACTGAAACTATTTCAGAGGCTCCTGGGGCATATGGCATCCGCAGCCGCTTCATGCCGCTCGGATTATTCTATATGAGACCACTTCAGCACTGGCTTCACGATCGAGTCCCCAGACGCGCATGGCACGCGCGCGCACACCGAGTCTCTGTTACTGCGCTGTGTCGCCGCGCCCTCAGCCCTTGGAGCGACCCCTCGTTCCTACAGGCCTGGGTGTCTCTAGAACAGGCGTCCAGTCTTGTTGTCGTTTCAGCAGACACTTCCAACACGGGCTGGGGGGCTGTGCGTTGCGGGCATGCGGCTGCGGACCTGTGGAAAGGTACCCAGTTGCATTGGCATATCGCCTGGAGCTGTTGGCAGTGTTCCTCGCTCTCCACCGTTTTTTTCCGGTGCTGGAGCGGCAACACGTGCTGGTCAGGACGGACAGTACGGCGGCGGTGGCGTATATCAGCCGTATAGGGGGTATGCGCTCTCGCCGCATGTCTCAGCTCGCCCGCCGTCTGCTCCTCTGGAGTCATCCGCGGCTGAAATCGCTGCACGCCATTCATATTAAGGCAAGCTCAACCGTGCAGCCGATGCGCTCTCACGGCAGCCTTGCGTCCTGGAGAATGGAGACTCCACCCCGAGTCTGTTCAGCTGATATGGGCGCGATTCGGGGAAGCCCAGATCGATCTGTTGCTTCCCCCGAGATCGCTCATTGCTAGTTGTTCTTTCCCTGACCGAGTGCTCTCGGCACGGATGCACTGGCTTACAGCTGGCCTCGGGGCACGCGCAAATACGCGTTTCCCCCAGTGAGCCTGCCCGCGCAGTTACTGTGCAAGGTCAGGAAGAGGACGAGGAACAGGTTGCTGGTTGCGCCCCTCTGGCTCAACCGGACCTGGATGTCAGAGCTCTCCCTCGCGATAGCCCTCCCCTGGCAGTCCCTTCGAGAGAGCACCTACTCTCTCAGGGACAGGGCACCACCTGGCACCCTCGCCGATCTTTGAAGAGATTTTAGACGCGAGGAAGACTTAGGTAACCTCCGATTGCGGTGGCTAATACCGTCACTCGGGCTAGAGCCCCCTCCCCGAGCGCGCCTATGCCCTGACGTGGAGTCTATTCACTGAATGGTGTGTCTCTCGCTGAGAAGACCCCCGTAATTTGCCAGATCAGCGTTGTGCTTTCTTTACGCCGAGAGAAGCTGGAGAGTAGGCTGTCGCCCTCCACACTCAAGGTTACGTGGCTGCCATCTCCGCTCTCATAACGCGGTGGCTGGCAGCACCGTGGGAACGCATAACCTCATCATCCGGTTCCTCAGGGGCGTTAAGCGAATTAATCCACCCCGCCCCCTCTCATGCCCTCTTAGGATCTCGCCCTCGCTACACAAGCCGCGTCAGATCCCTTCGATCCTCGACTCAGTATCTTTCTGTCCCTGAAGACAGCTCTGCTGGTCGCGTTGATATCGATTAGAGGGTCGGGGACCCGGAGGCATTTTTCGGTCAGTGACTCGTGCCTGTAATTGGGCTGGCTTCTCTCACGTCCTGAGACCCCGCCCGCGATATGTGCCCAAGGTTCCTACCACTCCGTTTTAATACGAGGTAGTGAGCCTGCAAGCGCTGCCCTCGGAGGAGGCAGACCCAGCCCTTCTTTATTGTCCAGTTCGCGTTTTGCGTATTATCCGGACCGCACTCAGAGTTTAGATCATCTGAGCAGCTCTTCGTCTGTTATAACGGTCGGCAGCAGGGAAGTGCCGTACTGAAATAAGTTCCCACTAGATTGTGGATGCCTTTCTTTCACTATCAGAGCCGAGATAAGCCGCGTCCCCCGAGAGCGCGTGCGCACTCCACTCGGAGTTTCGCATCCTCTCGAGCGCGCGCACGCGGCGCCCCTCTAACAGACTTCTGTAGAGCTGCGGGCTGGGTGACACCCAACACATTTGCAAGGTTTTACAATCTGCGAGTGGAGCCGGTTTCCTCAAGGGTATTAGGTAACCCTTGGTGATTGAGGAAACAATTCGGTAGGGTGTTGAAACACGCTTGCTGCGCCATTTTCCCTAACACGGAGATACGTGCGCCTTTTTATCTGTCAGTAAAGTTCCCCGTCAGGTGAGCCCTGCAGATTCCTCCGTGGCCCCCAGCACTGACTCAGCGGAGGAGTCACTTGCTGGCCCACTACGTTGTAGGTCTGCCCGCTGGTCAGCCCGCGTTTTGGGTATAGGTGCCTGCTATGCGTGGTCCCCACTAGGCGATCCCATATGCTTATTCAGCCACGGTTAAGTCCCCCCCCCTGGGCGGACCCGTGTCTTCCCTCCCCGCTAACCACTCTTTTGCTATGCGTACTCCCCCTTTTTAGGGCTAGTCCATATGTAAATTCTGCCATCTATCCCCCCTTGGGTAACGAATGGCCTCCGCAGCGTCCTCCCTATCGGGATTGCACGCTTCCCAACGTACTGTCGTATTTTCCTAGAATTATCTAGATGCTCACGACTTCCCAAAAAATATATCTAAATCCGTAAAACTTCTGTTGAAGTAGGATAAATTAGGGCCAGGGACACGTTGGAGGACCGCGCCCCCCATGATGCGGGTGCGTCACGCTTGCTTGACTATCTCCTCATCGGGGGTGTTGGTAAGGTGCAGTCATTATGGCGCTTTCAATGGGCTCCCAATGCGTGGATTTTACAAATCAAATCCACTTATAGTGCTGAAGTTCCCCCCGAAGGGGAACGTTCGAGGTTACTAAAGTAACCCTTCGTTCCCCGAGGAGGGGAACGGAAGCACTATACTCCGTCGCCATAATGACTGTCCCTTAGCTGTTGAAAGTCTCTTCAGCTTAAAAAGGATAGCGTCTGCTGGCGCCAGGTGAGCTTATATACTCAGTTGATTGCTTATGCCGCTCACCTGCGCAGGCTTGCGCTGCCAATTCATTCTTAATTGGCCCGTTCAATACTCTTTCAGATGAGTAGCTTCTGAACCGAACCTCCCAATGCGTGGATTTTACAAATCAAATCCACTTATAGTGCTTTCGTTCCCCTCCTCGGGGAACGAAGGGTTACTTTAGTAACCTCGAACGTTCTCAAGTACAATGAGTTAATATGAACGGCTTTGTTTCTGTTAACTGTTATTTGTTCATGTTACTAGACATAAACATTATTAATAATGTATATAATATTAAATATGTATATTTATATATAATGTATTAGTAATTTAAAGTAGTATTAACCTTATTGTAAAGTGTTACTGAATTAACTTTCATAATTATTATATGATATTTCTATATGAGTTTTTTCCCTTATGTTTATTTAACTATTCATTCACACATTCAGTGTTATATTTTGAGCATTTATGTTATTAAATTTGCTTATTTGCATGTGTGTGTGTGTGTGTGTGTTGCAGAATCAGGATTTTGGTCTCGGTGTAGTTCAGCCAGTTTTCCGAGAGACTCATACACAGAAAATTGAGGTGAGCTCATTCAAACACACTGTTTCTAATGCTTTATTGGATGTTTATACGTTGGTATTTGCATGTTCTCTCAGGGTCAGGGTCTGACGAACAAGCCTCGGTGTTCTTGACGTTGCATTGTGCTGTTTGCTGTTTAATTGGGTGTTATTGTGGTGATTTAAAGGCTGTCTGAATGTTCTCTTAGGGTCGGGGTCTACTGGACATGCCCATGTTGGATCAGGCTCCAGAGATCCTGCGAACGCTTGATTATCTGAGCTCTCTAGTGCACAGCCTGAAGAACCCACTGGGGACACGAGACCATCCCGCTCGACTCTGCAGAGACCTGCATGACTGCCGGGACACGCTTTACGATGGTGCGTATGTGCTGGTTTGGGAGGTTTACAAGGACAGAAATTTGTATAATGACATAGGTATTCCAACACTGAGGCGGTTTATGAGGACATGACTTGTGTCCTTGTGATTTAAAATGCTTAAATCATATTTATTGGTATTTTATGACATTAAAACTTTGCCAGGGGTAGCATTTTTACTGTAACAATACATTTGCAAGTGTTTCCCAACCCTGTTCCTCAAGGCACACCAACAGTAATATGCTTTGCCCAATGGTGCAAGAAGAAGGGCTTTAAAGAGCCCATATTATACATGAAATAGGGTCATATTTTGGTTGTAAGGGTCTCCAACAACAGTCTAATATGCATGCAAGGTCAAAAAACACTTTCAAGGTCTTATAATCTGCATTTATTTTTACCTAATTATCCCAGCGACTCCTGTATGAATCGTCCAGCGATTCATTTGTTCCCAAACCCCTCCTTAGCGCGAAGCTAATCTGCACTGATTGGACTAATGACAGCCTGTTGCGATTGGTCGACTGCCTTCAGTCAGAGTGAAATGCCAAACAGCTAATCAGCAATAAAAAAGTAATCACAGTTCATACACGCTCGATAGTGTAGGCGTGGATTTTAGCTGCCAGTGGGTCAATGTAAATACAGACTATGGACTTGAAAATTCAGACGACTGACTATTTTATTGAGCAAAAACTCCAAAAACTGTCGAGGAGATCACATAGCTTGTCTCACTCTGCTCTTTTCACACACACAAACACACACACACACACATACCTCCGGACGACAGCGCACGCACACACACACTACCCTCGTCCACGGAGCTCCGTTAACAAAGCAGCACGTGTCGCGTTTTTAACGTGACTTTGCACGCGATAAGAGAATATAGCGAGTTAACCTGATACAGTACACTCGGTTACAAGTAACAAATAACAACTAAATACATTTGAAAGCTAGAGTCAACAAGGCAACAACTTTAATCGCAGTACTTACACTGGAGAAATGGAGGAAGAAACCCATCCTGACATGTCCATCAGTAAGTTACTCTTTACTGATCCTTCCTTTAACAAACGCCGATGAAGTATTCTTTGTAGCATGTAGTTTCCAGAAGTTTCCAGTAGTTTCCAACTGCTTGGTTATAATGCTGAGGTTTCATCTTTGGGTAGAGACTCGATATAATATCCATCTGCAGTGTGACTTCAATCGACCGGCATGTTTGTGTGTGTGCGTTTGTGTGTGTGTGTCTGGGTTTCTGTGTCAGAGGGCGGGGCCTCAGGTTTGAAATCTCCCGGGTTTGCGCGTGCACGTGAATAACTTGGTTTCGTTCGTACGTCATGGCGAAACACCTAATGACTCGGTATCAAGGCGACTCGTTTGAAGCACTATGAGTCGACTCTTTTATAGATGAATCAACCGTTTTAAACACTGTACACTAACAGATTTAAACCTTAGCTGGATACTTCACTTCACTTAGAGCTGAGTTACACACTACATGGAGGGGAATTTTTTTTAAAAACCCATAATATGGGCTCTTTAAAAGCATTTTTTACTGACCCATAACACAAATCCAAGACAATTTTCTTACTAGTGGGGAAGTCAACGTATTGATAAAAATTGTTCAAGGTTTTTTCAAAGAAACATGATTAAAATCACCCATTATAAAATATGGAGCATCAGATGAAATGCATTGCAGTTTCTGAACAACATCTTGTACTGTAGCAGACGCGGCAGCAGCATTACCCTCCGGATGAATGTACAAGATGGTTATAAAATCTGAGGAAACTATTGGCAGATAAAATGGGCAAAGTGAAACAGATAAAAGTTCCACATCGAAGGTATATATCCTGGAGGCATCCAAAATATGTACTGCTAGTGTGTCTTCGGGAACAGGGTTGGGAAACACTGGCATAATGTATTGTTACTGTAAGTAATGCTTATTATATAGTCCTACCCCTGGCAAATTGAATGTCATAAAACACCATTAAATATGATTTTTAAGTATTTTGAATTACATCAATGGAGAGTCTTTACTGCATTGCAAAAAATGTGGCCTTCTTGAAGCAAGCTACAAACTTTTACTTTAGTTTGTGTACAAATGACATGTAGTTTAAAGGGGTAACAGTACTTATTAGTGAGTGTGACTTGTTCAAATGGTTTTGTAAGGGTGAATTCCACATGAAAAACACATGATCATACTTCACCCAAAATGTAGAGGGGGAAAGAGTGTTTTTAGACTGGCATTGTGACATTTTAGCATGAAAGCATGTTTCTGCCAAAAATTCGCAATGCGATATATATATAAATATATAATATAATAACTGATTTATTTTATCTTTGCCATGATGACAGTAAATAATATTTGACTAGATACTTTTCAAGACACTTCTATACAGCTTAAAGTGATCTCTAAAGTTTTAACTAGGTTAATTAGGTTAACTGGGCAGGTTAGGGTAATTAGGCAAGTTATTGTATAACAATGGTTTGTTCTGTAGACTATCAAAAAATATATAGCTTAAAGGGGCTAATCATTTTGTCCCTAAAATTGTGCTTAAAAAAAATGCTTTTATTCTAGCAGAAATAAAACAAATAAGACTTTCTCCAGAAGAAAAAATATTATTAGACATACTGTGAAAATTTCCTTGCTCCGTTAAACATCATTTGGGAAATATAAAAAAAGAAGAAAAAAATTTGAAGGGGGCTAATAATTCTGACTTCAACTGTATATATTCAATATATATTCATTCATCCAGGGTCGCCACAGCGGAATAAAAAGCCACCTTGTCCAGCACATGTTTTTACGCAGCGGGTGCCCATCCAGCTGCAACCCATCTCTGGGAGACATCCATACACACTTATTTACACCCATACACTACGGACAATTTAGCTTACCAAATTTTGCTTACCCAATTCACCTGTACCGCTTGTCTTTAAACTGTGGGGGGAAACCGGAGCACCCGGAAGAAAAACCCAGGCGAACACGAGAAAAAGATGCATATAAATATATAATATTATATATTAATAATATTATATTATTTTATTATTATGTATTACATTATTTAAATTTATAAAAATATTTTACTTCTATTATTTATTATATTATATTATTATTATCATAATTATTTATTATTAATATATATATATATATAAATACAGTTGAAATTATTAGCCCCCCTTTAATTTTCCCCCCAATTTCTGTTACAGAGAGCAGGTTTCTAATCATTATAGTTTTAATAACTCATATCTAATATCTGATTTTTTTATATCTTTGCCATGATGACAGTAAATAATATTAGACTAGATCTTTTTCAAGACACTTCTATACAGCTTAAAGTGACATTTAAAAGGTTTAACTAGGTTCATTAGGTTAAGTTGGCTACTTAGGGTAATAAGGCAATTTATTGTATAATGATGGTTTGTTCTGTAGACTATTGAGAGAAAGAATGCTTAAAGGGGCTTAAAATGGTTGTTAAAAAATTACAATCTGCTTTTATTTTAGCCGAAATAAAGCAAATAAGACTTTCTCCAGAAGAAAAAATATTATCAGAATATACTGTGAAAATGTCCTTGCTTTGTTAAACATCACTTGGGAAATATTTTAAAAAGAAAAAAATCAAAGTTTTAAACTATGAAGTTTTTTTTATTTTACTATTATGATCATTAGTTATTACAATGATCACATCTTAGTACAACTATGTGTATATAGGACATTCTACCAGAAACATAAATGATCTGTGCCTGAAATAAAAACATAAAGACAGTGAATAAAAAGTGTTTCATCCCTAAACATTCCTAAAATGGTGGAGTTGTTCTGTAAGGGAGTGTCTGGTTTTTTTTGTTATGTTCATTATGTTTAGTTTTTGCGGTGTGGGCTAACCAATAGAGTTCGCTGTAGTAATGAAGGATTTCCCACTGTCTGATTTCAGTTTACATGTTCTATTTTTGCTCAGTTATTTGTGGTGTGATTTTCATTTTTGCATTTTTTTCAGGCACTTACTGGATCGACCCAAACCTGGGCTGCTCCTCAGACTCTATAGAAGTGATGTGTAATTTCAGCAGTGGCGGACGCACGTGTCTCAGACCCATCACCACGGCCAAGGTCTGTCGTATTCAGAAGATCATCAGAAGCCTACTTCAGAGGGTTTGTTCATCTAAAAAGGTTGATGATCTTGTGGTAATGATGGTGTTTAATGTCCTGTTTAAAGCTGGAGTTCAGTGTTGGACGGGTTCAGATGAACTTTCTGCACCTGCTGAGCGCCGGAGCGGAGCAACGAATCACTATCCACTGCTTGAACGTGACTATCTGGAGCCACGCCCCCAACCAGCCTCCTTCCCAAAATGCAGTTCAGTTCCACTCATGGATCGGAGAGGTGCTGGAGCCGGATGTGTTGGAGGACACCTGCTGGGTGAGCATGAGCTTCAAATAAAGTGCAAAAAATGGCTCTTGATACAACTTTGAAGATTCAAATTCATGATTTGTTTGTCACGTACAGAGTCATACACAGTATGATATGCAGTGAAATGCTTACACAGTAACTCGTGACTTTGAAAAAGTAACAACTGCATGATATTGTAAAAATTTGACAATGCGATGTTTTGTTTTTCTGTGATATACAGTTGAAACCAGAAGTTTACATACACTCTAAAACAGGAACATCACCATTTAACTCCTTCAGACCCTGCGTCCATTACAATGGACATCACATGACATCCCATTTTTCTGAAATTTGGAACATAATTCAATTAAAAAAATTATTATACATAATTAAAAAAAATGTCTGATGGTAAATCATACTAAGGGCCCTATCATACACCCGGCGCAATGTGGCGCAAGGCGCGGCGCAATACTTGTTTGGTATTTTTAGCTTGGCGCAAGAGTCTTTTTGAGGCGTTGCGCTACGCTGTTTAAATAGCAAATGCATTAGCGCTCATATGTGCGCCCATAGGCGTTCTGGTCTAAAAAGGAAGGCGTTCTGAGGCGCATTGCTAGAGTGTTGCTATTTTGAGAAACTAAAATAGATTTTTCATTAGACCAAAATAAACCCGGTCTAAACTCCGGCGCAGAGTTGCACCTCGCTTACACACTGCTTAATACACACAAGAGAGCAATAGGCAAATATCTTTACATATGAAAAAATTTAGATATTAAAGATATATATAGTATATAATAAGAATAGATGTAGGATATAAATATAAAGGATTAAAATATTACAAAACATACTATTTTCTAGCCTACATAAATATGAAAAATCACTGCTTTTATGTCTTCTTCATCTCGGGAGGCTTTTTCAGTTCATTCATAACATTTTGCTTTTGTATAATGTTATTATTATAAGCAGTATTATTTATTATATCCATATTTATATTTGTTTTATTAAAAACAAGCTTAGATTTGCCCACCTGTCAGGTTTTAGACCATATGGGGCACAGCATGTGTTTTAGGATATAACTCAGGTATTTGAAAACACTTCGTTATTATTGTTCATTTATTCGTTTGCTGGAAATTAGAACTGAATTTAGAAATAGTTTTGAAATGAATATTTGCGCTTAACAAACAAAATTAATTATTTATAGACTAATTGATGTCTGTGCGTAAAGGTTTCCCTATCCAAAAGCGAAAGTGAAAGTGATCCATTATCTCTCATTCTCACGCAGTAGATGCTCTGTTTAACAGTTTTCTGTAAAAAAAAAAACTGTTAACTGTTTGCTTGTGAAATGCTCAGTTTTTCCACATAGACTTACTTTGCGTCCTGTAAATAGCGAATGCGCTAATGGCGCGACGCAGCTGACTCTTAAAGGGAATGGGAGATGAGACTCTGATTGGTTTATTCTCAAAACACACCTATAACTCATTAAGAAAATAAACTAAACCCTTTTAGACCATGCGCCATGGCGCAAAGCGCATTTTCCGTCCGTAAATTAGCAAAAATGCGTTCTGACACACCCTGAAAGCGTTTGCGCCCTGCGTTTTGCGCTCTGTGCATGGACCGTCAAAATAGAGCCCAAAGTGTTTACTATTTTAGGTCTGTTAGGATTACCTAAATCATTTATATTTGCTAAATGCCAGCATAATGAGAGAATTTTTTCAAAAACTCTTTTTTCACATTGTCATTATGGGGTATTGTGTGTAGAATGTTGAGGAAACAAATTAATTCAATGCATTTTGGAATAAGGCTGTAACATGCAAGCGTTGATGAAGCGCTATGAATACTTTCCGGATACACTTTAAGTATTTAACCTATTAATTTGAGTCATTTTAATATTTCATATTTGTACATGTTTTCCTCTAATATGTATATTTAATTTCAGCTTTATTTCTGTTAACTACAATGATTTTCAGTGCTTTCAGTAGTTTTAGTCAACACAATTTTAGGCTCTTATAATTTATGATCTTATCACTGATTTTTTTATTCATTTTTTAATTGGTTTAGCAATTGAACGGGCGCTGGCAGCACGCCGACTTCCTGTTCCGGGTGTTGGACCCTGCCTTACTCCCTGTCGTACGCATAAGCAATCTCCCAAAGGTGATGCCCTCATCACGCTTTCACCTTGAAGTCGGACCTGTGTGCTTCCTGTAGAGTGTGTGCGCGCATGTGTGTGTAAGCGAGAGATTATGAGCGACCCACCCACGCTCCGCCCCCTTCAGTATTCAGCCAACGATTGGACTGCAGCAACAGAAAGAGGTAACGTGGGCGGGGCTATTGGGGGGATGTAGCACTAGAGACTCCTACAGTCTGAAGGAAATCCCGCCCCTAGCAGTCATGGATGTCCAATCAGATTTGACTCCTGTAGAAAGCAAGCCAATCATCTCGCAGGGACGAAGACTCAGGACATCCAGGCTGGAGATACTGACAATTCTCTCCGTCTTTCTTCCTTCTGTCTCCTTACTTTTAGCTTCGCTCTCTCTCTCTAATTATTATTAATAATAAGTTATTATGATACTTTTATAATAAGAATCAACAGTTTATTGAAGAGATGAATACAATCATTGGGAGGTATTATATGTACATATACACTTATTGTTTATCTGATATTATTATTATTTTATACGGTCATTTTGTCACATGTAAAGAACAGAAATGCTAAAGTGCAATAGGAAAACACAGAAAAAAGAAGTGATTATTGCTTTTATAAATATATATATATATATATATATATATATATATATATATATATATATATATATATATATATATATATATATATATAAAGTGTGTGTCTCATTAAGGAAGGTTTTTCAGGGGTGTTGTCATCCAGACATATCATTTTAACACTCTATCAGACAGGGAAGTGTGACTGCGTGTGTGTTTTGTGACTGTGAATGTGTGTGTGTTTATGACGGATCAGTAAACAAGTCTAGTAAACCTACAGACACAGCTCGTCAGCCTGAGGTGCACCTGTCAGTTTAAGAGGGCGTGTCTCAATCAGTGGGTGTGTCTCTATTCAAATTGGGTTTATAGGGGCGGATCACGCAGGAAAACGTGTTTAGGTCATATTTCAGCCAATAGGGGGCGACAAAATAAAATGCATTGTGACATTTTAGCATGGAAACATTTTTCTGCTAAAAACGAATAACTGCATGATTTTATTACAATTCTGCAGGTTTATTTCTTAAAATTTTACCTTTTTTGTTTTATATCAGAATTATTTTAAATAAAGTTTTGGAAAATTTTATGAACTCAAAATTGCTAGTTGAAATTTCTGAACTGAAAGTTGTAAAGACTGACTTGCAAAGTTAATAATAATTCTGAAAATAACCAGAACTTGGAGATATAAACTCCACAATTACAGGGGGAATTAATTCATTAATAAATTATGTTAATTTGAGGTATAATTGTAAATTATATAAGTATAAATTGTGATTTATAATTGTAAATCACATGGTGCAAACTCAGATTGAGAAGAAAAGAAATTACAGAGTTGAAATTGCGAGATATGAACTCAGAAATTAACTTGAAATTGTGATTAAAAAAATGTTTATGACAATAAAATCAGGATTGTGAGGTAAAATTCTAATAACCTTTTCAAATGTCTTAATCCTGTAATAGAAACAGGCCTCCAGATAACTTTGACTACACATTTTCAAAATTAATTTTCTTTTCTTTAATGCAAAACGATCATTTTATAGTTGACGATTGTCACCATTATAGAGAAATGGAAAATTGCTGTGTGCATATTATAACAGTATTCTGCAGGGGGGGAAACTATTTAAATTTAATTAAAATTAAATGCAAAAAGTGGGACTATAATGATTCATTATGCTGATGCAGAATATAAAAAAAAACTTTTAGTTCATAGTCTTTTGTGATTTAAACTTTTTATTGATTTTTTTTTTTATTTGCAAATAACGCAGATGAATATCAAATACAGGGCATTAACAAAAACAGAACAATACAAAATAAATAAATCATTAAATCAACATCATGTAAGTGATGTTACTCAGTAAATATACTGTTTATAGCAGAGGTGCCCATGCTAATCTTTGGTTGGCCCGCCATCTTATCTGAAAAGAGAAAGAGAATGATGAGGAGATGTTTGGGGCGAATACCCTTGACATAGATCATCATTTCCAATTTAATGTACCTTTTTGTTTCTTTGTTTAATTGAGGTGCTACAAAAAAGCCAACTAAATATAAATGTTTCATTTAAAAGTTGTAAATGAATCAGACTTTAAAAATGTAGATACAAACACTTCACAGATAATGGACAATGCAAGACATCGGTGAGCAAAGACGAGTGTATTCAGCATTGAACTCGGATTGGGATTGTTTATGTTTTTACTGTAATAATAAGGTCATTATAAAACATTAATTAAACCACATCATTATTTAATGTTTAAAAGAAATGTTTTCTAGTTATTTTTAAATAATATGCAAAGAAATAAGGAAATCACCCATGGAAAATTTAATGTAAACAGTTTCACTTCGGCCCACATGCAGCCCTCAGTCAAGTTTGCTTTTTGCTTTATAAGAAAAGGTTCGGGCACCCCTGCTTTATAGTCTTTTGCTCAAAATGTCACACATTTTTTTTTTTTTATGGGGTAAAATATGACTTCTTATATGCGTTCTTGACAGGTTCAGTGAAATTCACCCGTTTGGTAACAATGGTGCTAATATAAAGTCATGTTAGAGATGTGGACTCTTTCGTTTAGTGCCCGTGTAAATCTGAATTACGATGTTTGTGTGAATTTTTGTCTACTTTTAAGGGTGCTCTATAACAACGCTGCGTCTGAAATCGCCTACTCCTCCAGTATGTGCTGCGTTTGAGTTTAAATTTACTACACGACGGTAGTATGAATAGTGCTTGGACGTACTACATCTGCCATTTGTTATTGTCATGTGCCCTCCTTGCATCATCCCTTCACTGTCTTTTATGATTTATCTCGTGTGGCATCATTACGATAGCATAGCGTCCATTGGAAGCACACATCAAAATCTCACCGGAAGTAAAAGGTCATCTGGGTAATTCTTGCTTACTGTTTTTTAAATGCTATTGCTGCGTTCCTTATACTACGCCCTAAAACTATGTACTTTTGAGTGTGTAACAGAAGAGTATGCAAGCTTTGGGACATACTACTTCCTCATTAACAGATCATTATGTTGCTTTATCGTGGTGGGCAAAGCAAGGCTTCATGAAACACTGAAACAGTCAAAGTAAATGTGTTGTAGCTTCATGTTTAAGACTTGGGCTTGTGTTAAAATGCCAGTTTCACGTCAGCCATCCCTATTGCTTTATTACATCCTGTCAATCATCACGACACATCATCATTGATTACCTAACTTATTGGAGAAGTTGGAGAAGTCTTTCATGCAGAGAAATCTCCTCAGGTCTTTGGTTATCTATGCATTGAAAAGTTAATGTCCAGACACTTGATACATCGCTGTTGCAGATGAAATATACCACAGAAAATGCCATTTAAATGTTTTTCAGGGAGCTAGATATTAATTAATAGTCATTCAAACAACTTTACCGAAGCCTCAATACTTGATGGTTGGTCTCGCACGTCTGCCATATTTGTAGTTCATTTACACAAGTTTGTAGTTCTAATCAATTTCACGTCCAACGCACGTGTATTGTGGGCAATATTAGCAGATAGAGTATGGACGCTTCAACATTTCGAATATTTACTGAAAATAGTAAACCACCCAGGAACATTTGGCAAACGTATTCCAACATACTACACTTTGAGACACACTAGTTTTATTTTCAAACACTATTTAGGATGCCAATTGGAACGCAGCAATAATATTTTTTCAAATACTATGAATTCAGATATACTACTTGGCTCGCATACTGTTTTTAGTGTACTATATAGTATGGATGTACGCGATTTCAGACACAGCCCAAGCGTCATTCAGTCTGGAGAAGCGTCCGCCATGTTGAATGCGCTCTACCATAAGCTTGAGCTTCCTCTGTGGTACAGAAGAGTTTTGTACTTTCGCCTCAATAAAGCACAAACGTCCACCGGTGTCTTCTGTAAGGGAAACGTTTCCGTAGCTTTAACGTATATGCAAATACTGGTCGTAATCGGCTTTCTTAGTTCTTTCTTCATGACCGTGTGTATAATTCTGCAGGCTTTGATGTATACAGCGAGTCCCTTTTGCTAATTTAATGTTATTTAAATGTTACGAGCGCGCTTTTAACCAAATTCTCTGTTGTGGCAGAGTTTCTCTCCAGATAACTTAATGATCCGACTGATCTTACGGTTGATAGATTTATTTGATGTGTAAATTTGGGGTTCCAGAGAACAATATATTGCTTTTTTTTTTTTCGATCTGTTTATTATTATTATTTTTCTATCCTGTTTATTTTTTGTCTATAATATTGATATTAATAATCTAAAGTCGTACTGTACCAGGACTGTGCTCTATATTACTTCTAGAGATGGATTTTTGTTAAATACATGTGAACGTTCAGCATCAAGGATGGAATTCTGATTACCTCATTATTGCCAGATTTCTGTTTGTGAAAAACTTCAACTCTCAGATTCAAGCATCTCATCTCTTGGGCTTCAGTGTAATCAGTTTCTTCTCAACACGTCCTCCGCTCTGTGTTTTCTGCGTGTCGGTTTTCCGTACTTGGTTAAATATGTGGATTCTGAATTGGTATTAATGCTTACATACCCAATAAAGATGTTCTTACACCAAAGTCTGTGTTTGGGATGCTTGTTTGATTAAAAAAAAAAAAAGATGTTATTGGCTTATTATTATTATTATTATTTTACATTTTCTAGCTTGAATGAGCTAGACTTGCAGTCTGTTTTCTTTAGCAGTATAAAACTGTTTAAAGGTGCAGTATGTAAGTTTGACACCCAGTGGTTGAACTAGGTATTGCACTCGTGGATCAAAACACACACAAGTGCAGGTTGCCAGATTGAGGACCAACAGCAGTGTGCCTGACTATCGAGCCTGAAGGCTGATTTGAGGCTGATTTAAACCGTGTTCTAACTAAAAGCAACGACACGCGATAGAAGAAATATTTTCCATATTAAGAATTTTTGTCCTAACCAACATCTGAAATTTAAATACTAGAAACGGCTTCTGTTTCTTGCAGTTGAACAACAGAAAACTGACTATGTTTCCCTCAGGCAAACCTCATGTGCTTTATTTAGTGTTAAATGCTAATGATGTGAGCTTGAATGCCATTTTACATGACATTTATTGCCTTACTACTGAAAGCAGCAGCAGATAGTTCACCTCGGGTCTTGAAAATAAAATAAACCATTTGAAGTTAAACTTTAGAACTGTGACTAGCCAACACATATCAGTGATTCAGCATCTACATTTAATAATGTTAAAGAGGTTTATTATGTATTAATTAGATGATAAACCTTATCATTTTGTTGGAGTGCAGTGAGTGCACTATTCTGTGCTTCTGAATGGCTGTATTTAAATTTCTGTCATGTTTCGTCTGGTGTAAGTCAAATTGCTTATCACTGCAAATCGCGTGTTTAAAAAATAAAATAATGTTTACGTTTGTAATATTTATATTATTTGCTAATTAATAACCTCATGTGGAACTCTGAATCTGTGTCTCATTTCGGAGTCTGCTACTGTCCACCGGAGGTCGCATTTCAGTCACGGACGCATGCTTTAACGCCCCATTCACACAGGGCTTCAGCGTCAACGCTTAACTGAAGGCATGTCTGACGTTGGGGCTGAAACGATCGTCATAGAAGCGTCAGCCAATAAAATTCTGTCAGCAATAGGCCACTGTCTAGCTGGCAGGGCCGGAGTGGGACTCTTTTTCAGCCCTGGAGTTTCAAGCCTCAGACCGGCCCTCCTCAGTTCACGACTGACTATATTAAAATATGGTCATTTCCAATTCAGTTTCTAATTACACTATCATGTCTTTTTTTGAGAAAACAGCTGCTTTAGAACTTTAAATGTTCAACAACCCAAACAGTATTATATGTCTTAACAATAAAAATGAAAAAAATAATAATAACAACATATTCAGACAAGGATCAAACTCGGGTCAGCAGCGTCGTAATCTAACGTGGTAACCACTGGACCACAACAGTTGTATATTGAGAAGTGACTCATCTGAGTTATATCATCATTAACCTGCAGGCTGGTTATATATAAAAAGAGCAGAGCTGCGGTAAAATAATGAATAAGAAGACTGTGGTCAAGTAAATAAATAAATTTATTTAAAAAATGTGACTGCTGAGAGCAACAGATTCTGGAGCTAGGGACACCGGCCCTCGCGGCCAAAAAACGGACCGGCCCACCAGGATTTCTCCCGATTAGCCAATCCGGGCCTGCTAGCTGGTGTATTTGCATACAGCGATCTGATTGGCTGATGCTTTTGTCGGTGCTTGTCCCAACTTCTGCAGCGTGCAACGCCTCTGAAGTGGCGCTGACAGATCCACAATGCAGTTCGGCAACGCCTGACGTCACCCATTCAAAGTGAATGTGAAAGCGTTGACGCTGACGCCCCGTGTGAATGGAGCGTAAGAGCCTTCCTGACTGTATGAATGAAATATGCTGTTTCCACCAAGGCAACCCAGGGTGCTGAATTATAATTGGCTAAAGTGGCAGTGGGTGGGTTAAATAAAATACAGCGCTCTGGCAAGTAACGCACATTTTCAAAGCAGAATATCTGACTTCAGCACTGTTTTTCAGATAAACAAGAATGTTCTGTAAGGTCCACCCAGTTGGCCCAATGCCGGTGTCCACTGGTGGATGAAGGTTTAATGCCTGTTCGGTCTTTCCAGTGCACAATGTTGATTTACCTTAAATTTAACTCATATCTGATTCCAATTTTAGTATGAGGTGGTTTAGAGTATTAATATATTTATCTTTAGTTTTATCTGAATCCAATCATAAAGCATTAAAAAGATTTGGACTATTATTATTATTAAGATGGACTATTACATCCATTCATTCGGGTGCTCATGTCGCTCAGAGAAATCGCCTCGGCTGAAGGCGTCCCTTACGGTCACACTCCGGTCAGTCTTGAATATTAAACAGAGGTAATTGACATACTTTAGATGGCCGCTACCAGCGCGCTTGTTCTAAAATACTTTAGCTAGTCCCGATTAGATGTACACCTTTGAGTTAAGACAATCATCATTTCTAATTAGAGGTTAGGGCATTAATATAAATGTACCCGACTACTGGACTCTATAGTAACTTTAATTTTCACCAAGCCCATGGTTTCCCATATGAACTTAATTTAGAATAATATTATCTTCAAACAAAGGTCGGGTACCCAATCTAGGTTAGTCGTGCAACACCTTGTTGTCCTAGACGGAAGTTAACGCCCTTTCCACCTAAGTTCACTTGAATCAATATCAAGAGTCAGTCGGATCCCTAAAATACAATTAGTGAGCCCAATGCTCCATCTCAACTGGATTTTAGTCCGTCTACTGACCTGACGCAAGACGTGCGGAAACAAGGATACAGCGTAATCTACTTGAATTAATAATTACAGAGTGAGCAAAATATGGTCAAACATTACAATTTATTAGTCAGGTAAATGTATTATGCCAATTCAATCAGTCAATTCATAAACGATCAATACAAAACATCAAATTATCAAAGATAAATCCAAGATGAAAAGATGCATACCTGACCTTTTACATAACGTGTAAATTTTAAATAACGTGGAGCCTAGGCTTTCAAGAAGAATTCAAGAAGAATTCCCTCAAGGAAGGGGGTGTGTGTATATATTTATTGTTTTGATTATGTCTATTTCTGAGAGAATGAGACCATTGTACCTGTCGCACTGAGACATTTCAAATGATATCAAACATGATAGTTAAAGTCAGTTTGGTTAATCTAGAACATTCAAACATTGAAATGACCATATGTGAGTTGGGGTGGATGAAGCCGAGTTTCAGCATACTCAGATGCAAATGCAGCAGGAGCTGGTTTTTCCCGCATTCCCACCTGCTGGGTTGTGGAGTCACCAGTCTCTGTTTTTAGCTCATGTTTTGAATTGTCAAAGACATCAAAAATATTTGTAATATTTCAATTCTTACAGTTCACTTAGCATGTTTACTAAATATCTGCAAACATATTATGGTGTTTTTATGCTTTAAAATGGTAAAAAAAAAAAAAAAAAAAACTGACATACAGCACCTTTAATAATATTGCAAACTGGAATGTCTTGATGTTAAATTAAAACAAGTACATAATGCCATAAAAAGCAATGGTTGTTTTGGAAATTCAGCTTCGTTAAAGTTTTTAATAAATCACAGCAGTGGTGAGTTTACTTTCTTTTTTAAAATGGCGTGTTGTCCATGAAAGTGAATTAGAAGATGGAAGATGATTGTTGTTTATGTCTATGAAATAACCTTGAGAAACATGATATAAAATGCATATTTATGCAAATAAAAAAAAAATTCATGTCACGACCCCTTTAAATCTACATTGCACAAACAAACTAAATATTTTTTAGATTTTTTTTGTTGTTTCCAGTCCAAATATCTAAACATTCTTAAATCAAGAAGCATTTTCTAAGAAGCTAAATTAAGCACTGTTTTGTTTAAAGAAATAAAAGGCCAAAAATAAGGAAGTTTTCCCTTAAAACAAGGAAAATAATCTGCCTGTTCTGCCTTATTTCAAAAAGAAAACAAGAATTATCCCACGGCAGATTATTTAGCTTGTTTTATGGGAAAAGTTACTTAAATTTGACATTTTCTTCTTAAAACAAAATATAATTATCTTAATGTCTAGAAAATGCTTCTTGATTTAAGAATGCTCAGATATCTGGACTAGAAACAAAACAAAACCTCTTAGAAAAGCATTTCTGCTGTGTAATTTCACGTATACATGTGTTCATTTATTAAAAGCAGACAACAGTACTGTACAATCCATTTAAATACAAACCTTTATTCTGCTTTAGTGCTTTTGGTTAATTTTTTTCCCACAGTGACTGTTTTGTGTGTTGTTAATTGTATTTTAATAAATGAATACAGATGCAGTAGAGCACTATATTGAAATTATGACACAGCTAAACTTTAACCCATTGTGTTACAACTGCAGAAACTTCAATTAAACATAATTACGTTAAAATCCTAGTCATACATCCAAACTGCATCATTAATAGCACCAGGCTCACACTCTTTACTGGCACATTTTAAGTGCTTACATATAAATAGTGGATTTCAAGTGTATTGACTGTTCTATTTAACCTTAATTTGACAAGAATGCAAAATTTTCAAGGGTAAAAAAAAAAATAGTAGTAGTTATAAATAAATATCATTTTAACTTCACCAAAATGAGCTCGTGTCCATCTCTCGTGTCCTTCTGACTGATCTGTTGTACGTGCACTTCATAAGAGCAGATGTGCAAGAATGATGAAAGTGATAAAGATGAAGGGGGCGTGTCCTGGCGCTGAGGGGATGGAGCCACTGAGCTCGTGCCCACACAGAGCATGCTCCAACAGCAGGTGAGTCTCAGGTGTGATACCTGCAACACACAAACACCAACATCAAATAATGTGAAAATTCATTTCAGTAGGCCAATAGAATTAAAGCTAAAACAGCAGGAATGCTTTTATTAAAGAAACAGCTCAAATAAAATGACAAACAGCAAAGAAAAAAAAGCATTCAAACTGTTAATATAGTTAACAAGAATTATTTATATTGTTTATTATTAACTTCCCATTAATTGAATTTTATTAATGTCTACCCTTACCCCAACCATCACAATGATGTAAAAACAGATCTGGAGTCTTCTGTATTTTTATAGCTGATTACCCATGTGGATGGATGATAACAACCTTCTGGGCCTACCAGTAGATGCAAGAGACCCCAACTGGCCCATATCTATATCAGCTGATAACCGAGTGATAACATTAGAAGCAGGTGTTTGTTTCAGGATGATAATGAAATTGAAGCTAAAACTAAATATATGATTAATAGTTTAAATGGCAAAGCAGACATGTATTTATAAAAGAGACATTAAATAAAATGACAGAAACAACAAAGGACAAAACTCAAACAAGTGTTAAATTTAATACTATATATAATATATTTATATATAATTTATTTATATATATATATATATATATATATATATATATATATATATATATATATATATATATATATAGTTGAAGTCGCCCCCACTTATTATTAACCCCAGTTTCAGTTTAACAGAGAGATTGTTTTTAACACATTTCAAAACATAATAGTTTTAATAACTAATAACTGATTTATTTTATCTTTGCCATGATAACAGTAAATAATATTAGACTAGATCAGTGGTCACCAAACTTATTCCTGGAGGGCTAGTGTCTTGCAGATTTTTGTTCCAACCCTAATCAAACACACCTGAACAAGCTAATCAAGGTCTTACTAGGTATACTTGAAACATCCAGGCCGGTGCGTTGAGGCAAGTTGGAATTAAACCCTGCAGGGACACCGGCCCTCCAGGACCGAGATTGGTGACCCCAGGACTAGATATTCTTCAAGACACTTCTATACAGCTTAAAGTGACATTTAAAAGCTTAACTAGGTTAATTAGGTTAACTAGGCAGGTTAGGGTAACTAGGCAAGTTATTGTATAATGATGGTTTGTTCTGTAGACTATCGAAAAACAATTAGCTTAAAGGGGCTAATAATTTTTGTCCCAAAAATGTTTTTAAAAAAAATTAATAACTGCTTTTATTCTAGCCAAAATAAAACAAATAAGACTTTCTCCAGAAGAAAAAATGTTATCAGACATACTGTGAAAATTTCCTTGCTCTGTTAAACATCATTTGGGAAATATTTAAAAAAGAAAAAAAATCAAAGGGGGCCTAATAATTCTGACTTCAACTGTGTGTGTATATATCTAAAGTTTGTACACAGATCTTTAACATTATATTAATAATAATAATATTACATAATTTAAGAAGTTCTGGTTTCTTTTAAAATCATAATCTGAAAGCGCTTCACCAAAATCTAAAAATCATCTTGGCTGTGTTCCCAATAGCAGCAGCTCACCACTAATACTCATATTATATACGGTGTTATTCAGCCAGTTATTCATATGATCGTCAGCTACCAGTAGAGGGCGCTAATTTGTTTGCTGAAAATATAAGATATTAGTGGTTTGCTTTAGAACAGGGCTGCCCAAACCTTTTCGTATGAAGGGTCAAAAACTAAATATCATTATGAGCTGTGGGCCAAAGGTAAATATACCAAACTAAATTACATTAAATGGGTAATTTCCTAATATATTTCATATTATTAAACAATACATTTAAAAAAGCATAAATTTTTTAATTTACAACTTTTTTAAAAGTTAACTTATTGCAATAAAAACTTAACTGTCAACTGTATATATATATATATATATATATATATATATATATATATATATATATATATATATATATATATATATATATATACAGTTGAAGTCAGAATTATTAGCGCCCATGTTTATTTTTTTCTCTAATTTCTTTTTAATAGAGAGCAGATTTTTTCCACACATTTCTAAACATAATAATTTTAATAACTCATTTCTAATATCTGATTTATTTTATCTTTACCATAATGACAGTAAATAATATTTGGCTAGATATTTTTAAAGACACTTCTTATACAGCTTAAAGTGACATATAAAGGCTTAACTAGGGTTATTAGGTTAACTAGGCAGGTTAGGGTTATTAGGCAAGTTATTGTATAATGATGGTTTGTTCTGTAGACTATCAGGAAAAAAAAACTTAAAGAGGCTTATAATCTTGACCTTAAAATGGTGCTTAAAAAGATAAAAACTGCTTTTATTCTAGCCGAAATAAAACAAATAAGACTTTCTCCAGAAGAAAAAATATTATCAGACATACTGTGAAAATTTCCGTGCTCTGTTAAACATAATTTCAACTGTATATATATATATATATATATATATATATATATATATATATATATATATATATATAATATTTTAATGTAACATTCATTATGTCCCCAGATCATTTAGAAATCTTTCATTATCTGTGTTAAAAACAGTAGCTTAATTGTATTTTTAGAGGAAGATTCAATTAAACATTCATTTAAAAACAAAACTGCAACCTTATTTCATTTTAAAGCATCTTTGCTAAATAAACATTAAACATTTCTATATTTATACAACAGTTCTGTCTGGTTCTCGAATCTGATTGGCTGACAGCCATGCAATATTCTGCAACAGCAGCACTCGTACAGCCTCCTCACCTTTGTGTATTACTCCGCCCACACAGAGTGACAGCAGATCAATAAACAATATCACTACAATTTGACAAATATTGGACAATATAATGTACATTTGAGGCTTTTTTAGTCGAGAATGTTGTTGTTTAGATTGCAACTATGCATTTTATTTATAAGGATAGTGCCTATTTTAATTTTGGAGATACAGTGCGTCAGCATCCATTAGCCTGTCATACTGAGCAAAGACAGTTGACGTTCTGCCACAAAATGGCGACAGAGACCCCATAATTAAGAGAAATACTGGAAAATGTCTGTAGCATTTATGCCATTCAGCCTTATCTTAAACATGAGGCTTTTTAGTTGAGAATGTAGTTGTTTAGATTGCAACTATGCAGTTTATTTACAAGGATAGTGCCTATTTTAAATATTTATAATACTAACTAATACATGTCCTGTCCTCTCCTGTCAATCATTGATTCTCATCCTTATATGGTCTCAGGAAATACATGTGCAGCTATTGACTGGCAATGACCCGTTTCCATCATTACACAATGAGTCGATATGGGTTGTGATAAAACAGAGGAACAAAAGCGACAGCCAAACACACTCACAAATAAAGTACTGGGATTGAAACGCAGGTTATTAAAGCTTTTCATTAATTTAATGAGCACTAAAAAACTCACTGTGCTGCGACCATTCCTGCCAGAGATGCTGAAGTTCCTCATCATGTTCGTGACTGTGATCTGAGGAGAAAGCATATCAATAAGTCAAATTATACATCACATTTTCCCCCCCATCCCTGCTGAAAAATCCCACTTAAACCAGCCTAGGCTGGTTGGCTGGTTTTAGAGGGGTTTTGGCCACTTCCAGGCTGGTTTCCAGCTATTTGCAGCCTGGTCTTAGCTGGTCAGGCTGGAAAATGACCAGTCAAATCCTGCTTAAACTAGCTTGACCAGCCTGGTTTAAGCTGGTTTTGGCTGGACTCCCAGCTTGGCTAGGCTGGTCAAGCTGGTTTTAGCTGGTCATCTCCCAGCCTGACCAGCTAAGACCAGGCTGGAAATGGCTGGAAACCAGCCTGGAAGTGGCCAAAACCCCTCTAAAACCAGCCTGGTCGACCAGCTTAATCCAGCCAACCAGCTTAGGCTGGTTTAAGCTGGATTTTTCAACAGGAATGACAAATTAATACAAAATACACAGCAATAAATTCCCAAAAGCAATACTGAACTGATATTTATTTTCTATGCTTGATGATATGTAAAGACAATGCTGCATTAAAGCCAAATCAACATATTCATTTCAGGACCAAAGTAAACTGTTGCAACTGGATGTGTAAATGAGTAATACAATTTTGTACCAGTAAACAAAAGAGGCATGATATTGTTATTTTAGGCACTATAAAATAGTGAACAATTATTATTTAAATTAAATAGGAACATTTTACTGCTCTCTAGATTTAAACAGGAGAGTTTTAGCATTTTTGAATCCATTCAGCAGATTTCCAGGTCTGGCAAGAGCACTATTAGCTTAGCTTAGCATAGATCATTCAACCGGATAAGACCATTAGCATCTCGTTTAAAAAAATTCACCAAAAAAAAGATTGACTTTTCACTTTACATCGGTCTTAGTACATGACATAACCTTAAAAAGATTGAAGTCATGTCATGTACTAAGACCGATGTAAAGTAAAAAGTTGCTATTTTCTAGGCTGATGTGGCTAGTAGCTACACTCATTGGCCACTTTATTAGGTACACCTGTCCAACTGCTCGTTAACGGAAATTTCTAGTTAGCCAATTACATGGCAGCAACTCAATGGATTTAGACATGCAGACATGCTCAAGACGATCTGCTGAAGTTAAAACCGAGCATTAGAATGGGTAAGAAAAGTGATTTAAGTGACTTTGAATGTGGCATGGTTGTTGGTGCCAGACAAGCTGGTCTGAGTATTTCAGAAACTGCTCATCTACTGGGATTTTCACGCACAACCATCTCTAGGGTTTACAGAGAATGGTCCTAAAAGGAGAAAATATCCAGTGAGTGGCAGTTCTGTGGGCGCAAATGCCTTGTTGATGCCAGAGGCAGAGGAGAATGGCCAGTCTGGTTCCAGCTGATAGAAAGGCAACAGTTACTCAAATAATCACTCGTTACAACTGAGGTCTGCAGAAGAGCATCTCTGAACACACAACACGTCCAACCTTGAGGCAGATGGGCTACAGCAGCAGAACACCACACCGGGTGCCACTCCTGTCAGCTAAGAACAGGAAACTGAGGCTACAACTCACACAGGCTCACCAAACTTGGACAATAGAAGATTAAGAAACGTTGCCTGCTCTGATGAGTCTCTATTTCTGCTGCCACATTCGGATGGTAGGGTCAGAATTTGTCATCACAACACGAAAGCATAGATCCATCCTGCCTTGTATCAACGGTTCAGGTTGGTGGTGGTGGTGTAATGGTGTGGGGGATATTTTCTTGGAACACTTTGGGGCCATTAGCAATTGAGCATTGTGTCAACACCTCAGCCGACCTGAGTATTGTTGCTGACCATGCCCATCCCTTTATGACCACAGTGTACCCATCTTCTGATGGCTACTTTCAAGCAGGATAACGCTCCTTGTCATAAAGCGTGAATCATCTTAGACTGGTTTCTTGAACATGACAATGAGTTCACTGTACTCAAGTGGCCTCCGCAGTCACCAGCTCTCAATCCAATAGAGCAGCTTTGGTATGTGGTGGAATGGGAGATTGGCATCATTGATGTGCAGCTGACAAATCTGCAGCAAGTGTGTGATGCTATCATGTCAATATGGTGGACCAAAATCTCTGAGGAATATTTCCAGTATTGTTGAATCTTCGCTACGAAGGATTAAGGCAGTTCTGAAGGCAAAATGGGGTCCAACCCGGTACTAGTAAAGTATACCTAATAAAGCTGCCAGTGAGTGTACTCTCATTCTGGTGTAAGAATCAGGAAACTTTGTTGCTGACTATATCATGGCTGAAGCAGATGCAATGATATTACTCAGATTCTGACTGAACATGACAATTTAAATGTGATAAAAGAGTATTTTAAAAGAAAAGGTACCGTCGCTGTGCTGGAAGAGAAGCTGCCGCAGTTCCCGCAGGGCTCGGGTCAGGTTCTCCAGCTGGTCGTGCAGATGAATGTTCTCCTCAATCAGAGCATGAATGGTGTCCTGAAGCTCAAAGCCTCGACAACACACACCAAGCAGCACACAAACACACACACAGCGCAGAGACGGCCAATGCATTCTGACATTCACCCAATCACACACTTGAGATAAAAACAGAATAACAACATCCTCCCTAAAACACACTCTCTGTGGAGCTTCTGCTGGACACAATCTGACACACACAGTCAGTCAGACAGAGAGAGAGGCTGCTGTCTGCTTTATCCTGATCAATTCAATCATTAAGCAGCGGGTGAACTCTCGAATCAGAGCGCGCTCATAGATTATAGCGGATCAACAGTGTCCATGCAGCTGCAGGTCAGTAATAACTCCTGAAAGCAGGAATAATAAGCACAGATACAGCACTGGAGGAAGAGCTTAGCCAGAAAGATATTGGTTCATTCTCACTGACCTTGTGAAGCTGCACTGACACAATCTGTATTGCTTAAACTAGCGATATGATATTAAAGTAGCCTACATAACAAACAGAGTCATCGAAAATCTCCCCAGAGATATTGCTTCATTCATTCATTTTCTTGACGGCTTAGTCCCTTTATTAATCTGGGGTTGCCACAGCAGAATGAACCGCCAACTTATCCAGTAAGTTTTTTTACGAAGCGGATGCCCTTCCAGCCGCATCTCTGGGAAACACACATTCACACACACACACTCATTCACTATGGACAATTTAGCCTATTTAGACATGTACCGCATGTCTTTGGACTGTGGGGGAAACCGGAGCAACCGGAGGAAACCCATGCGAAGGCAAGGAGAACATGCAAACTCCACTGAACCGAGGTTCGAACCAGCGACCTTCTTGCTGTGAGGCGACAGCACTACCTACTGCGCCACTGCCTCGCCCGAGATATTGCTTAAAGTTTTTAAACCTCTGCAGAAACTGAATCAGAACTGACATATTTTCTTGTGTATTTTTTAAAGGGATAGTTCACCCATTTATACATTTTTACTTCATTCAAATGTGTTTTTTCTGTTGTTAAACATTGCTGCTTGACAGTGAACTTCCAGTGTTTGCTTTTCCTACAGTGGAAATCAATGGTTACAGCTTGTCTGCTTTCTTCCAAATATATTTAATTTTTAATGGAAGAAACCCAAAGTTTTAGATCCACTTGAGGGTGTTGACAGCAAGTGGCTTTTTGGCCAAAAACACTCACTGGCCACTTTATTAGGGATACCTTACTAGCAACCGGGTTGTATCCCCTTTTGCCTTTAAAACTGCCTTAATCCTTCATGGCGTAGATTCAACAAGGTACTAGAAATATTTCTCAGATATTTTGCTCCATATTGACATGATAGCATCACGCAGTTGCTGCAGATTTGTCGGCTGCACATTAATGATGTGAATCTCCCATTACACCACAGCCCAAAGGTCCTCCATTAGATTGAGCTCTGGTGACTGTGGAGGCCATTTGAGTACAGTGAACTCATTGTCATGTTCAAGAAACCAGTCTGAGATGATTCACTTTATGACGTGCTGTGTTAGCAGATGGCTACACTGTGGTCATAAAGGGATGGACATGGTCAGCAACAATACTCAGGTAGGCTGTGATGTTCAAACGATGCTCAATTGGTACTAATGGGGCCAAAGTGTGCCAAGAAAATACTCTCTACACCATTACACCACCAGCCTGAAAAGTTGATACAAGGCAGAATGGATCCAATTCTGACCCTACCATCTGAATGTCGCAGCAGAAATGGAGACTCATCAGACCAGGCAACATTTTTCCAGTCTTCTATTGTCTAAATTTTGGTGAGCCTGTGTGAATTGTAGCCTCAGTTTTCTGTTCTTAGCTGACAGGAGTGGCACCCGGTGTGTTCTTCTGCTGCTGTAGCTTATCTGCGTAAAGGTTGGACGTGTTGTGTTCAGAGATGCTCTTCTGCATATCTCGGTTGTAGCGAGTGTTTTTTTGAGTTACTGTTGCCTTTCTATCAGCTGGAACCAGACTGGCCATTCTCCTCTGACATCAACAAGGTATTTGTGTCCACAGAACTCCCACTCACTGAATATTTTCTCGTTCGGATCATTCTCTGTAAACCCTAGACACAGTTGTACTTGAAAATCCCAGTAGATCAGCAGTTTCTGAAATACTCAGATCAGCCCATCTGGCATCAACAACTATGCCACATTCAGTCACTTATATCACCTTTCTACTCCATTCTGATGCTCAGTTTGAACTGCAGCAAGTCGTCTTGAACATGTCTACATGCCTAAACGCGTTACATTGCTGCCATGTGATTGGCTGATTAGAAATTTGCATTAGCGAGCAGTGTACCTTATAAAATGGCTGGTGAGTGTATATGGCTAGATTTGTGGTCCAGAGCAACATTAAAAACAAAAAAAAGGGCATGCAAGTAATGCTATGTCAGCTACAATTTCGATTTTAATGGAGAGAGAAAAAGTATACTGCAGTTTATAAATGTACTGTATATGGGTTAACAGTGTTAAAAACACTTTAAAAGAATGAACTGAATCATACAAGTTCCTCACAGACTGAAAGCTAACACAATCAAAAAGAGCATGCTTAAAGGTTTGTGCTTTTACTAATAGAGCCTGTTGCAAGGATCTTCTCCACGTATTAAAAACTTGAATGTCATCCTGGATGTCACCAGCTAGAGAATTCTGTTGTTGTTTAACAATTAAGGATAATTTCATAGTTAGCTTCCTGTTTGTAAATCCCATGCTCTTTGGCATTTTATCATTTTCATAAATTGTTGGTTTTTGGTCCGAAGGAGCTACTGGACCAATTTTGGGGTTCGTCAATTAGGCACCTATTGCAGCAGAGTCTGCTTCCTCATTCCCTTTAATTTCAGTGTCAAAACAGCCAACAATACAGGGCATTAAAATAAAGATCCTGCAATTCCAGTTATTGTGATAAATCTTCACTAATGCTGGATCATTTTAAAAAAAAAATGTCGCTTAAAAGACAGAACTTGTCATCTGTAAATAAAAGTTTCTCTCTATGCATTTCTATTCTATATTCCAGGCTAACAAGATCAGAGAACTCCAGTAATATTATAGTGAACATTTCACACCATTAAATACACATTTAAAAAGTTCATTCAATCAAAAGTGGGTCTGGAACAGTATGACTGTAATTAATAAAATACCTTTCTGGGTGAACTAACCCTTTAAATTGAACATTGCAAGTCCATTAACAAACAAAAAACAAAAGATGAGACGAAAGGCAAAATGAAGTTTAACCAAAAGCTTTTATTAAGTCAAAAGCTGTATATGCGTCTATTTATGAACTCTTGGGAGCCCTGGAGCGCTTCTTCCTCACCACCACAGGCTTCTGACTGCTGAGGATGGCGCTCACGCGTCTCAGAGCAGCCTGATGAGGAAAACAGAGAATCAGGTGATGAGTGAACTGACACTATATAACATACATTTAAAAAACCCACATGACTATAAAACACAGCTGAACGTCAGAGCTCATGCCTTACAGAACACCAAACTAATCTCAATTACCTCGATGTAAACAGTGCCTAAATACAAGTAGACCTGTTAGATGCATCATGCTGTGGTGTGTGTGTGTGTGAGATGTGCAAACTCACCATACGCAGATCTCTCCTGTATTTGTTTTTGCGGATGATGTTCCTGACGCTGGCGAGGGTGGCGCGAGAGTTCTTGTTGATGGTGATCTTCCCATATGAGGTGGCAGGTTTGCGCTGACCTGAAACAAATGCAGACTTTTAACTAATAAGAAACTTGTTCACTGGTCTTTCAGATCGCCTTACTATTCTTTGGCTTGCATATAAATCAGTAGTTGCATCCTAAATGACCACTTTACATTATGCATTAATACACTCAACCATGTAGTGTAATGTGCAATTTAGTGTCATCTTAAATCAAAGTTTTTTTTTACTATACAGAAATAAATTCAAACTGTTTCCCCGGAAATGTTTGCTAAATTAGAGATATAAATTACCATACTACCAACAGTACCTGTCATAAACACAACCATATTCACAATCAGCATGCAGCATAATCAATTATGTCGGAGAATTTTACTTTTATAGTCCAAAATAAAGAAATACAACCTCTGCACCATGTAGCTCCTCTCCTTCTGCTACACCAGCAACTTCCAGCATTGAGTGCATAAAGCACAGGCCTCAAACTTGATTCCTGGCGGGCCGCAGCTCTGCACAGTTTTGCTCCAACCACAATCAAAAACAGCTGATCCAACCAATCAAGGTGTTCAAGACTACTAGAGACTATTGAGCAGGTGTGAGTTAGAGGTGGCTGGACCTAAACTATGCAGAGCTGCGGCCCTCCAGGAATTGAGCTTGAGACCATTGTCAAAGGATTCAATTACACACTTATTTTTAAGGGTTGAATAAGTGCACCATCCAGGTATTTAAAGGTACTTATTCATACTTTTTTCAGTGTGAATGCACTGCTTATGGACTAGTAATTTTGTAGTATAGATACTACAAAATTATACTATACTACATACTATTGTAGTATAGTCTCAATGCAACAAGCATACAGTAGTCAACATATAAAGTGGATCAAAACATTTACCAAATAAGACAAGAATGGGTGTTCATAAGTTTTAGGACAACTAATAGAAGATCTACTTCAAATGTCGACTACTATAGTTAATATCATGACAGTGTGTAATTTGTTTTGATTTTAAAACACAACCCATATTTCAGAAATGAACCCACTGCTACTGAATCTTTAAACTAATAGGACTTAAACAACATCAGTCTCACTGACCTGAACGTTTCTTCAGGACGACGACCACACCTTTGCCGTCAGCGGCCGGCTCAATGCCAATGGTCTTCCTGTGAATGAGACCATTGAAGCGGAAAGCATTCCTGGCCTTCAGGTTATTCGGCTCCTGAAAATGAGAGAAAAATATACAAGATCAGAAAGCAGTACTTAAGTTTATTTATTGCCACATCAGAATCTTACAGCTATTTCATGGCAAGAGCAACATAGATGAAATTACATAACATTAACTTCAATTACTTCATATTTTAAGAGTTGAAACTTAAATACGTTTACATTAAACATACACTTCAATGTTTGATGAATTCTTCCTGTAGATACAGTAATGCGTTATATGACAAATAAATTCTTTAGTCAAAGGATCAACAAAAAGGCAAACATCAGTATATTTAACTAGAGGAAACAAGTGAAAAATTAACTGGAATTATCAGTTTGACTGTACAGTTTAAGGGACAATTCACAAAAAAAAAAAAAAAAAAAACTTTTCCTGATTTACTCGCACTCAAGTGGTTTTAGATTATGACCAGAAAACATGATATTATTAAGAACGCTTAAAGCCGCAGACATTGACATCCATAATAGGAACAACAAAACATTTCTATAGAAGTCAATAGCTTCTGCTTCCCAACATACTGTAAGACAGGGATCACCAAACTTGTTCCTGGAGGTCCGGTGTCCTACAGATTTTAGCTCCAACCCTAATCAGACATTCATAACAAGCTAATCAAGGTCTTACTAGGTATACTGAAACATCCAGGTGTGTTGAGGCAAGTTGGAATAAACCCTGCAGGGACACAAGCCCTCCAGGTCTCCTGGAGGTGACCCCTGCTTTAATACCTTGTATTCAACAGAATAAAGTCAAACTGGTTTGGAAAAAGTGGAAAATGAGTAGACTAGTTTAATTTTTGGGTGAACTAGGCCTTTAAGATAGCTAATCTCTTTCAATGTATTTTAGTTCAAATTCATGTCAGGTGATATATTAATAACTTTCAACCCCTATTAAACTTGTTTAATAGGTTTATGAAGGTCTTACAATGCTTCTGATAATAGTTGCATTTAAGTTAATGATACCATTATTGACTTTTGTAAACTACAAACATTTAAATTTATGAAAAAAGGGACATGTAAACATGTTTGTGTTTCCCATAGCCAGAACAATGGTGGATAAGACTGAATACAAAATATTCCCCATGATGTCATTTCAGAAAAGTATTCGTTGCATTTTCTAAAATGTTAAGAAATCATACTAGAGGCCAATAACTATCAAAATACAACAAAGTCAACTAAATAGTGCTAATGTTGTAGTTAAGTTATATAAGCATGCGATTTCATATTATATATTCAAATTAGCGTGGTGAACAATTTAATCGGGGTAAAATTGGTTTTAAATTTGCACATTTGGACTTTCTCCTTAATATTATTTCAGAAAAGCATTCTAAACCAGGAAATCATAAGCAGCCAATAATTATCAAAGTACAAGTGTTCACAGTCAGTTAAAAAGTGCTAATGTTGTTTTAAAGTCATACTTGCATGCTACTTGATTGAATATTCAAAGTAGTGTGGTAAACAATATAAGTTCTCACTGAACAAACGTACGAAGATAAAACCAACTTTACCTCAAAAACTACATACAAACTACGTATGAACAAACGTGCAAGCGTAAAGTCAATGTTACCACAATTCTAACAGTCTCTAAGCCTGAAACTTTACACAATTGAGCTAGTGAGTCTGCATAGTCATTTTTAACATTTAAATGCATCAAAAACAACCCACATAAAACTGGTGTTAAAACTGGGCTACTTACAGTGCTGTAGGTCTGTTTGTTCCTCTTGATGAGAAAACTGGAGCTGTTTCTGATGACCATCCACTGCAGGTGAGGCGATGCCATGATGACTGTCCTGAACCAATAATAATAAAACAAATCCATTAATACTCATTATAATAGTTAACATCTGCTCAGATGTCAGTAAATCCAAATAGCCTCGCTAATCACAATAAACTACCACTTTGAAATATGCATTAAAAATCATAAATAGACAAATCGTTGAGGTTAAGTTACATATTCACACATATGGACTTCCACCTTTTTAATTTCAGTAAAGTATTCTTACAAAAATGCTTAATAGTGAAATTATATTTGCAGCCATTGACTATCGAAGTGCACCATTGTTTACGGTCAACTAAATGGAGCTAATGAAGTCTTAAAGTGACTCTTACATGGGATTTTACACCGAATATTCAAAGAAACGTTACCATAGTAAACACTAGGGAGCATGTCACAAGTTGTCACTGAATTAATGTGAGAGTAGAAAACCAACTTTACGTCACTCCAATGTCAAAATCAGGCATCATAATTTTCGTACAATAGTTAATGTGGGTGGAAAACATAACTTTATTACTCATTCCAGGTTGTTTTAATCATATATAGCGGTGTGCTCAATGAAGGCCACGCTAACGCTAATGACCACCGGCGGCGTTTATAGTGAAACACCTTCCTCTTTATTTCCACTAACTTACACCGAAGGGTAGCGTTCATAAACCGCTCATAACACATCCCACGCGTATTTTAGACTGAAATGTATGCTTTTAACGAGTTTATTCGGTCGCTAAAAAGCTACACAAGACGACCACGTTACCTTCTGTGCAGAGGAAGAGAGAGGGAAAGGAAGGAGTTCCAGTTCCGTTAGAGATTATGTATTTCCGCGCGCCTATGTGAAGAGTAGTAACATGTCAATTCACAATCAAATCAGAGTCTATATTGTTTTAAATACACTTCACATGTATTTTAGATTTTTTTGTGAGTTAATATAACTTTCATTACGATAAAATATTTTTTTTAAACGGGACTATTTGTCTGAGGCACAGTGCGGATGAAGATAATCTTTCGGACTGCGAGTGATGCAGTTTGCGTACGTCATGCGCTCTGCGTGCTCTACGTCACTTTCATGCGCTCTGCGAACCACAACAAACCAGCACCGATGTCTTCTGTAAACACATTGTTGTTGTTATTATTATTAATACTCAACTGAGGACAGTTAGTTTGCGTAATTGACAGCGGAGTCCAGACATATGATGTTATTGATCGTATGACTAACGTAAATAAGAGGCGAATCCTTATCATCATCACTCAGTGCAGCAGTGATGGAGAATGATGAAGATCTGGAGACTCTGGGAGAGAAACTGTATGATCTGATACATCCGAGATATGCTGAGATGACACCGAAACTTACAGGTGATACACTGTCTATTTGTCTATCTATCTGTCTGTCTGTCCGTCTATCTCTCTCTCTCTCTCTCTCTCTGTCTGTCTGTCTGTCTGTCTGTCTGCCTGCCTGCCTGTCTGTCTGTCTGTCTGTCTGCCTGCCTGCCTGCCTGCCTGTCTGTCTGTCTGTCTGTCTGTCTATCTATCTATCTATCTATCTATCTATCTATCTATCTATCTATCTATCTATCTATCTGCAGGTATGCTGCTGGAGTTGCCTGCTTCAGTTGTGTCTCAGATGCTGTGTGATGAAGCTCTTCTGAGTAAAGCTCTGGAAAGAGCTCTGGCCGCCCTCACATCACCTGATAATAGGTAACACAGCTTTTCTTTTTGCTATTAGGGCTACAGCTGTGGCTGGAAGTTAACAAGAATTATTTATATGATCTATTAATAAATGAACATATTACTCAGTGTCAGGTAAATGAGCTCTGTCTGATTTCTCAGTGAATCTGCATCTCACACTGATGATGCGGCGTCTGCATCCTCTGACTCTCTGGGTGAACAGCTGTATGACCTCATCCACCTCTACAACACTGGACAAACACAGAAAATTACAGGTGCAGTTATTGATTATTGTTGATACATATTTATACAGTTGAACTCAGAATTATTAGCCCCCCTGTTTTATTTTTTAATTAGGTTAACTATGCAGAATAGGGTAATTAGGCAAGCTATTGTATAACGACGGTTTGTTCTGTAGACAATCGGAAAAAAATAGGCTAATATATTATAGCTAATAATTTTGACCTTAAATGGTGTTTAAAAATTAAAAACTGCTTTCATTCTTGCTAAAATAAAACAAACAAGAATTTCTCCCGAAGTAAAAATATTATCAGACATACTGTGAAAATGTCCATGCTCTGTTAAACATCATTTGGGAAATAATAATAAAAATAAATAAAAAAGATTCAAAGGAGGGCTAATAATTCTGACTTCAACCGTATATGTGTTTCCAATAATAAATTAATGCTAGCATAAATGCCTCACCACATAATCCTAAAAAACGCAATTCAGCAATAAGTTTGTAATAATTCAAAATATGATACCATTCAGAATAATTGCATATTCCTAAGTACAAGTTAAGAACACGTGTGTGTTGTTTTAGTTTTACACAAGTCTGTTATGCTGAATAACATTGGAACATTATTGCAACTATATATATTTTTATATATTATATATAAATAAATTAAGTTATTTAAAATATTTAAGTGCACAGTAAATGCTTTCTATGTTTATGGACTATTTAAATGTGGTGATGTCATTGGCAGAATTATTAGCCCCCTTTTGATTATTATTAATTTTTTTTTTTAAATATTTCCCAAATTATTTTTAACAGAGCAAGAAAATTTTCACAGTTTGTCTGATAATATTTTTTCTTTTGGAGAAAGTCTTATTTATTTTATTTTGGCTAGAATAAAAGCAGTTTTTAATTTTTTTAAAAACATTTTTGGGACAAAATTATTAGCCTCTTTAAGCAAATTTTTTTTATTGATAATCTACAGAGAATGTCACTTTAAGCTGTATAGAAGTGTCTTGAAAAATATCAAGTAAAATATTATTTACTGTCTTCATGACAAAGAGAAAATAAATCAGTTTTTAGAAAGAAGTTTTTAAAACTATTATGTTTAGAAATGTGTTGAAATAATCTTCCCTACATTAAACAGAAATTGGGGGAAAAAATAAACAGGGGCGCTAATAATTCAGGGGGGCTAATAATTCTGACTTCAACTATATACATAGTTTGACTGAAATATTCATACAACAATATATATACATATGAATTAATTTTTACTCCCCTTTGGTTTTATTTGTCTTTTTAAAAATATTTTCCAAATGATGTTTAACAGAGCAAGGACATTTTCACAGTATGACTGATAATATTTTTTTTCTGGAAAAAGTCCTATTTGTTTTATTTTGGCTAGAATAAAAGCAGTTTTTAATTTATTATGAACTATTTTAAGGTCAATATTTTTTTTCAATAGCCTACGGAACAAACCATCAATATACAATAACTTGCCTAATTACCCCTAACTTGCCAAGTTAACCTAATTAAATTTAAGCTGTATAGAAGTGTCTTGAAAAATATCTAGTAAAATATTACTTACTGTCATCATGGCAAAGATAAAATAAATCAGTTATTATAAATGAGTTATTAAACTTTTATGTGTAAAAATGTTGAACAAATCTTCTCTCTGTTAAACAGAAACTGGGGAAAAAATAAACAGGAGTGCTAATAATTATCACTTCAACTGTATATATATATATATATATATATATATATATATATATATATATATATATATATATATATATATATATATATATATATATATATGGTGGAATTACTATAACATTATTATGATAATTGTACAGGCATGCTATTGGAGCAGAAGAAGGAGGCGTTGCTTCAGCTGCTGTCGGATCAAACACTCCTCGAGGAACAAGTTAAGATGGCCTTGAAGACCTTGAAGGAGTAGGTGACTTTAGCTTATTTATTAGACACAAATTTTGCAATTAAATTTAATTTTAAAAGTTTTTAATTTTCTAACTCTATAAATCTAACAGTTCAGTTAATTACCCGTAGGCCAAAATAATTCTAATGATGCAACTATAATTATGTATAAGTGTTGAGCTTTTGATTTGAGAACTTGTTTTATATGTATATACTGAGAACTTTCCATGTGTGTGAGGGGTAGTTTTATAATAGTTTTTGTTATTTATTTGTATGAAATTAATCAAATACAAAAATGAATGTTGCTTCTGATCATTGGCTTGGACAATTCGGTAAAAAAAATAGCATTTGAAAAGTAATCAATTTTCAGGTTAGCATGTAAACAAACTCATTTAAAGGGTTAAAATCAAGACAGATGTAAGGTAATCTATATATCATTGAATGCTGGGAAGAATATTAATATAGGAATTCTCTGTATTTTTAATGGATATTAAAGATCTGTAACTTTTTTAAACAGATGTATATGGTTAAATAGGAATGATTTAAAATGGTATATGAAGTGCATTAGAGTCTTTATAGCCACGCAAAAGCTTTATAAGCCTAAAACCAAATCAAGCTTTGCTTTGAATCAAAGTATTAAGGCACAAAGACAAAGGTACCCATTTTCTAACCATACTTTACCCATAAATCATTGCAAGTGACACCCTATAAAAAATCAGATTTTACTTATTTATATACTAATAGTAATAATAAATGATGCAAAGATCTTAATAGTTTAACACACAAAAAATATTATAAATTTGACAATAAATGCAAAATAAATGATGCAAAACCCCTATTATTACAGACAAACTACTACTGACAAACTAAGAAAGCGTACTGAAAGGTTTTGTACAATAAATAAACTCACATGATGCTGTTCGCATGGTGTGCAGGCAGGGTGATGATGTCACAGATGTGAGTGACAGCTCTGACAGAGAGGACGTGGAGGCCGTTGGAGAGACGCTCTTCAGTTTTGTGCATCAGCTTGACCCCACCCACTGCGCTGACATCACAGGTGAGCTCGTTTAAATCCATTCAAACACTAAAATGACCTCATCATTTACTCTCCCTCATGTGCGTCTACAACTTTTTGAGTTTCTCTTTTCACAAAGGAAGATATTTTGAAGAATGCTGGTTGCTCCACGTCCATTATAGAAGTTCCATAGTTGCCAGCATTTTTCAAAATATCTTCTTTTGCGTTAAACAGAAGTCAGATAGTGGAGGATGAATGTTGAGTTTTGAGTGAACGACCCTTTTGCGCATGTTTTAGCACATGCTGTATGATTATGTGTTTGTGTGTGCATACAGGGATGCTGCTGGAAATGGATTCTGGAACTCTGCAACAAATTCTGTCTGACCGAAGCATGTTGGAAGTCGCTGTTCAAAGAGCAAAAAGCGCACTGGTACATTAATCAAAAATACAGTACACACACACACACACACACACACACACACACACACACACACACACACACACACACATAGATCTAATGCAGCGTACTGAAAAAGAGATGATGTTCTCTCTGTGTCCACAGGAGGCCGCTCTGACGCACACAGCAATGGCGGATTAAGTCTTTGAATCACGTGACTAACTCAGAACATAGGTCCAAATTGCTGTACATTTTTAGTATTTCAAGACATTGTTTACATGAATTTCATGTTTTAGGTACTTTTATTGATAGGGGAGATATTGAAATATGACTGAATAAAAAACTGAAGGAAATTGAATCAGGAAAATAAATAAATAAATAATCAAACAAACAATGAGATTGGATTAGAACCTGCACGAGCATCTCCAGAGCATGTGAACTAACTATTGGGTCATGGTTTTGACATTCCGGGGCCGTCATTTAACACAAGTATGATTTTGTGTCACAATTAGCTATGATTTTCCATATTTAGTGCTGATTTGAAATAATATATGCCTGTAAATAAAAAGATTTTAATAAAAGACGTTTGTTTGAGGTCTATGTGATTTCAATAATCATTATAAATGTGCTGAAGTGGTTTTAAGAACAGTTTTGGTTTGATTTCTGGTTTTGCTGCATTGTCGTTTAAAATTTTAGTTCGTTTGGAAAAAAAAGTTTGCATCCGAAATTTGCTAGCAAGCAGAAAAAAATCTGGGGTTGCCACAGCGGAATATACCGCCAACTTATCAAGCATATGTTTTAAGCAGTGGATGCCCTTCCAGCTGCAACCCATCACTGGAAAACATCCCTCACTTGGCCTGTCAAAACAAATCAGCTGCCTCGGGAGTCCTGAAAGCCAACCAAGCCCTGTAGGACTCCTTCAGCTTGACGGCATACCTTACTTCTGGTGTCCACCACCGGGTTCGTAGATTGCCGCCCCGACAGGCACCACAGACCTTAGGGCCACATTAACAATGGAGTTGGAGAACATAGACCACTCAGTCTCCATGTCTCCAGCCTCACTTGGGATCTGGTGAAAGCTCTTCCTGAGGTGAGAGTTGAAAATCTCTCTGACGTGAGGTTCAGCCAGACGTTACCAGAGAACCTTCACAGTACGGTTGGGGCTGCCAGGTCTGTCCAGCTTTCCCCCTTGCCAGCGGATCCAACTCACCACCAGGTGTTGATCAGGTAACGGCTCTGCCCTTCTCTTTACCCGAGTATCCAAGACAAATGGTTGGAGATCAGATGGTACAACCACAAAGTCGTTCATTGACCTCCGCCCTAGGGTGTCCTGGTGCCATGTGCGCTAATGGACACCCTTATGCTTAAACATGGTGTTCGTTATGGACAAACTGTGATTTACCGGTCAATCTACGTTCCTACTCTCACCTATGGTCATGAGCTTTAGGTCATGACTGAAAGGACAAGATCTCGGATACAATCGGCCGAAATGAGTTTCCTTCGCAGGGTGGCAGGGCGCACCCTTATGGATAGGGTGAGGAGTTCTGACACTCAGGAGGAGCTCCGAGTCTAGCCGCTGCTCCTCCACGTTGAGAGAAGTCAGCTGAGGTGGCTCTGGCATCTGTTTCGGATGCCTCCTGGACGCTTACCTAGGGAGGTGTTCCAGGCATCTCCCACCGGAAGGAGGTCTGGGGGTAGACCCAGGACATGCTGGAGGGATTATGTCTCTCGGCTGGCCTGGTAACACCTCGGGATCCCCCCGGACGAGCTGGAGGAAGTGTCTGGGGAGAGGGAAGTCTGGGGTTTTCTTCTAAGGCCGTACTCACACTACAAATGCCTCGAACCGGGCCAAAGCACGCTTGTCCCCCCTCCCGTCTCCCCCGACGGCCCACACTCACACCACAATCGGGCCTCGGCACGCTTACGTCATCGCTGCTGCGCTGTTCAGTGAGAAGCGCTCTCTCACTCAGCAGCACAGTGGAGATTTCTCTAGTTATATAGTTTTAGTCGTTTGATATGCAGTGACATGCAGTCAAATATTTCGCCAAACAGTCCTTAGGGATGCGGTGACACGCAGTCAGATATTTCGCGGAACAGATCCACCACTTTTGGCGCTCATAAACAATCATTAAGCTCTCGTGCTCCAGGAATGAGGAGGTCTGCTGAAGGTGCGCAGCTGTCGTGCAGTGAGGAGTTCTCGTCTTTAATAAACTACGGCAGTTTTCGTTCACTGAACAGTAAGAATTATTAATAAATCATATGAAACAGTCCCTTAAAAGTCACGTCACGCTTTCAGTTTCGGGCTTTGGCGCGTTTTGCACTCACACTACAAGCGTACCGCGCCAAAGCCCAAGTGAACCGCACTCAGGCACACCTCTTCCAACCGGGCCAGGACCGGCCAAGTGAACCGTGCTTGAGCCCAATTCAGCGCACTCACACTTCTCAAACGATCCAGGAAACGGGCCTGGGCACGGTACAGATGGCATAGTGTGAGTAGGCCCTAAGACTGCTGCCCCCGTGACCCCGTCCCGGAAAAGCGGCAAAAAAAATTAATGACTGAACGAATAACTCATAGAAATAACAATGGAAACAGTCTTCAGCCCTTCAGTTCCACTTGATGTCTACGTTACCTCTGACCTAGTTTGGTGACTCCTGAAAAGAGTTACAAAGAGGCAAATGCACTGAACAGTCTTAAATTAAGCAATGTGTTGACTTTATTCATTATCCAATAATCATCTTTAATAAAAATAATGAGAAACAGGATGAGAAAAGGATTAAACGTTGATCCAAGCGGAAACGTTTTGGAAGGTAGAAATCTGAATCCTTCAACACAAAACATTCAAATATGAGCGGTAATTTTGTCTTATTTTGTCTAAAAGCGTTTATACTTTTAAATTCTTTTAGTACGCGACTGTGTTGTTTCTTTATTCACAATTAGTATTTAGATAATAATTAAAAAGGATTTCTCTGCACCCATTTTTACACATCGCCTTCTGTGAGTTTACCAAAACAGCAAATGAGCATTTCAGAGAGTTTTAGACTTACAGTCAGACTGCATTATTCTATTATACCCTGACAGGTTTTTAGCATATTATTGTTTGTTTGTGTGTGTGTTTGTGTGTGTGATTGTGACATATTAGGACTCAAATGTGTATAAAGGCATGGGTGACACAAGTATTACAAAAAATGTAGTGAATTATGAGGACACGTACTTCTCCATTTTTTCAAAAGACATATAAATCATAAAGAATGAGCTTTGTTTAGAAAGTAAAACTGCACAGAGTTTCCTGTAATCGCTAGGGTTAAGTGTAGAGTTGGGCAAGGTAAATAGAGCATGTTAAGGGATGTAAGCAATAACACTGTTCCTAATGTAGTTTCCGAAAATCCCCTATTGATAAATAATGTTATGACAGCTGTTTTATTGTTACATTATGATTGAAGCGTCTTTTGTTACAGTTATGATAAGCAGGAAATGTTCACAGGCCAATAACACCACCGCATTGAAATGGTCTATAGAAAATTCAGTTTGTATTTTTGGATGTTTTAATTTCACAATCGATTTGTCAATTTTCTGATTTGCGCTCATTCCTTTTCAATCTGTGACCGCAATGCTTCAGCTGGTGATTTGATCCCATACATTTCCAACTAAAACAGAATATTGAAGAGGGGTGAGGATTAAAAAAAGTGGAAAAATAAATAAAAAAATAAACACTTTCCAAAGCCTTAAAGAGCTCAAAAATATCTTTATTATCACTTTTATCAAGAATTGTACAGTCAATTTCTAAACACATTGGAAAAGTCCAAGCTTCCTTCAAACAGAGCTGACCTTTGGAATTACAAAAAACCTCCGCTGTCCAGCATGGCAAAAAGCAAAGGAAATAACGGCGTGTGATTAAGAGACACGACGACCAATCAGAGTGCGCGATGAGAAGCCAGGGAAAATAATAATGATATTTTATGAGCAATACACACAAATGATCACAGGATTTTGGTAAATCATAGAAACGTATGATTCTGTAGCTACTGGCGAAATTACAGGATTTGACCAGGAGATGGTAAAAAGACACTAAACTCGTACTCATGACGGGCCGCTTCATTCTGACAGGAAGCTTAATAAATATCTAAAACATTCTGGTACGCTGCACTGTTCCCATGATAACAGGCCTGTCCGCCCTCAAACTCATGCTTTCCGTCAGCAGGACACGGCCACGTTTCCTCCAAACGCACATGCGCTCATACACACTTGCAGACATCCTGCTGAAATGAGCAGACTACACTAGCGAAATCAATCTACACAGGGCTAAAAATCGCAATATTGCACTTTTAATTCACACTGCTCATGTTGAGGAAGCGCCGCCCGGTCCGTACACACAACACACAGGCCGTATGGAGAAACAGAGTCTCGTCCAATTGCAAACATCGATTATGACAGTGTTATTTGAGGGGTTTGGATGGCCACATGCCAGCGCTTCCAGGAGTCCGAACTTCATGATCTAGAACCACAGTCTGATCTAGAACTACAGCGGTACTGTTACTTCGGTGTTGGGTATCCTCTCTGTCCCAGGCGCCCAGGGCGAGTACGGTTTGTGGGAACAGACTGGAGATTAGAGAGAGAAACACATTTATATATGTTAATTTCATCCTGTGATAATATATGCACGTTTACTTAATGAGGTTCTCATGCAAAACCTGTAGCCAGCCTGGGGTCCGTTCTTCGTACCTCGCTTAAATGATCTAAGATTATTTGGCAGATCCTGGATCTTTTAATCTTGATAACTGATCTCTCGCTAATTTGGTTCTTCAAACGAGTTCGCGAATCAGATTAGAATGTCTGGATGAACTGATCTGAGATCGCTGCGTGTGTTATGAAGGACAGATCTATCGATCCTCGAAATCATGATCAGCAATGCAACGATTGGCTGACGGCACAGCAGCGTAATGACATCATCTGATTAATATTCAATTATCCATGTGAGCAAAATGACATCAAATTAGCAGTCGACGGTTTGTTAAATATGACGCGCAATAACTTTACACATTTGTTGTGAGCTGCAGGCTTTACACTTTCATTTGTCAAGACAAGAGTATTCATCATGTATTTCAATGCAAATCAATGTATTTAGTTCTACATTTAGAAAAGATTTTCTTTATTATAGTAGCCGTTTTTTAATCGGTGTAAAGAATAACTGGTTGTTTACAAAAGCGTTTTCATATTGGTAAAGGTGTCTGCAACTTTTGTGAAGCATCAAATCACTGGCATATTAACTATCAAAACATGTTTATGACTGCATTAATGTATTATTGCTTTAAAAAAAGTCACATATTGTGCATTTCTATTATACACAATTTGTACTAAAGCGATCTAAAAAGTTCATATCAATAAGTTTTCTCTTTGCACCAGATGGCAGTCTTTGTACTTTCATTTCGAGGGTGCAGATTGCATAAGTTTTATTAATATGTATAACTTTATTTATTTTATTAATGACTATAACTTTATATATATATAGTTAAAAAATATGTACCATTTTCCCAAGTGTATATAACTACAACTGTAAGAAAATATCAGAATTCGGAACATACTTTCTGTATTATCTTTGCTTGAACTGAGCCGATCTAATCCTGTTTATATGAATTGAACCTGCTCCCGATCAGGTTTGACCTAGCAGAACTGTTGCCATGACAACAACTCTCGGATCAGCTTTGAAGAACGAAACGATCCTGGATCGTGTCAAATCGTCAACATCCAAATCCAGCTAACTGAGTAATCCACGTACGAAGAACGGACCCCTGGTGAAACGGGTGATTATTATTATTTTTTTCTTAAAAAGTGGATCTTTTTGCAGTTATTCGGCTCATTTTCTATTTAATTATGAGGTTTGAATCCTTCATTTTAGGGAGATTTTTTTGATGGATTAGCTTGTTGCATGGTCACACTTTTTGATGGACACTGTAAAAAAAAAATCCATCATTTTACAGCAAGGGTGCCAGAAATAAACCGTTAAAGGGTCACGAAACACCAAAACACATTTTTTGAGCTGTTGACAGTCGTATTTGTGTCCCACGCTGCTAAAAACACTATTAGGACACATATATTTCACTAAAAAGTGAAAATTGGTTGTTTTTGCGTTATATCGGGCAAATTCGTTCTTCCGGTTTGAAACTAATTTTTGATGCTGCGTCACGGCCATAAGATCTTAGCATGTATTCTAGTGTGAAGACTGGACGTCAGTACCTTATTACGTCTCTGAGTGTGCTGCATTCATTCATGACTTGGTTCAAACCAATCAGTGCGCTCTAAGTTGAAGCAACTTCATTAATATGCATGATACCTTGCAAGATTGTTTTTACCGGTTGCAGTGTTCAGATGGCAGAGAGACGCCTTGTTGTGTTGCCAAAACAAGCGTGCAGTGTTGCTTTTATAATTTGCTGCAGTGAAGGTTTTGTTTTCATTTTCTCTCTATGAGAGCGCAGCTGGACTCACGTGTGGATTAAAGTGCACGCGATGCTCAATAACGATACGCTTTAAGAACATTTTTTAAGCCGAGAGCTTTTCTCATCTGGAAATGGTGAGATCCGTATTTGCTGCTCGTCTCCTTATAATAAAGATGAGGCTCTAGCTGGTGGTGATTGTCCTGTCTCTACAGATTTGGTAAGTAAGTGACCAGTGCTCTTTGTTTGTTTTTTCAGATGGCAAAGTTAGTTTGTATCGAACTAACTATTACACCGAGTGTAAACATGTTAGCACCACAATCAAACTTGCCGTCGTGTAGGATTTTCACCGCATTTTGTGACAGGAATAACATACACGGCTAAATATCTCATTTGTCACGAGGGGTATGCATGAAATTCCTTAATAAAAGAGCCAAACTGCAGTTAAAGTCCACCATTTAATAACTTGTCAAATAATTTGATTACTGATGTCCAAGTAAACACAGTCACTTACTTTCTCCCCTGTGTATGTGTGTGTTGCCTCTGAGAAAATCAGCGTGTGCCCAAACCGACACTCCCATTTTTATGCAATTTTTACAGGCCCTCCCTCTTTAGCTCCTCCGACACTCCCCCCTAAACAAACCTGGACATGCCCACTTTCCTGACTTTTTCCAAAGTAGAGGTGTGAAAAAACCCTGCTGAAACAGGGGGGTTTCATGGCCCTTTAAATTACAGATATTTACTGTAAAATAACAGAGGTTGAATTACAGAAATTTACCAGAAATTAAAATTTAAGTAAATTTCTATAATTTAACGTCCATTATTTTACAGTAAATTTCTATAATTTAACGTCCATTATTTTACAGTAAATTTCTATAATTTAATGGCCGTTATTTTTGTTTTCTTCCCCGCACCCATCTACAGCCACTCATGATGCAGAATACAATGCACTGTAGAAAAAAAGCATGTCAAATTGCACGAAAAAAAAATCTGTGAAACTGTGAGGCTGCGAAAAGTTAACTGTGTTGTAGCGAGGAAACGCTGTATTTAAAAAAAATACATCTTAAAATTCTGGGAGATATTTCAAGAAATTCATATTTTGTTGAGTCTTCTTATACTTGTTAAGGCCTGTCGTTACCAGTAGGGGGCAGCAAGTCCCTGTGTTAATGAATGTATCACTGAATCATTTATTTACTCAAAGGATTTGTTTAAATCTACTGATTCATTAGTAAAAATAATAATAATAAAAATAATTCCTTACATTTATATAGCGCTTTTCAGGACACTCAAAGTGCTTTACACATTGGGGTGAATCTCCTCACCCACCGCCATTAAGAAGCAAGTGACTGTGTTTATGAATGGTTCTTTGATTTAATTAAACCACACTGTTTTCATCTATAAAACTGTTAAAGAGTTTTTACCTTTCATTTCACTAATTATGATTAGGGGCCTGATAAATCTAGCTAACATTTGAAAACAGCATCTCAAATGACAAAAATATGATTGTCTATGACATGTTCAGCCAATAGTTCAGCTGTTTTTGTGTATATTTTTACAGTGTTGTCATTTATACATCAAACGTTTTGAGCTGTGATGGCTCTCTGTTCTTCATAAATGCTCCTTGTTTTCATACCTGTGCAAACTGGGAGGGGTTATAAAAGGTCACACCCCCTGCAGGCGGAGCTCCTTGCACTGGTTGTTGAGCAGGAGCCTATGAGGACACATTAGCGGTTACCATTGGAACAGGAGAATGACATCTCTACCCAAACATACAGACTGACATTCGTGATTAGCATGCAGCATGTGATTGGTTAATATGTGCATGCACCAAAAGAGGGTGTGGCCTCAAACTTCAGCACACCCAAGAGCCTTTCCTACTGGCCAAGTAGTCAGTCAGGCAGTGCTGGAGGTGTGGCCACAAGTGTGTGACATCAGAAGCGTGCACGTGTTTTACTACGCAGCACTATAAAGCAGTGTCTGGAAAATGTGTGTGTGTTTCAGATAAAAACCAGCTGAAAGTACCTGATTTAAATGCTGACTCACTTCTCGCGATAGAGAACTCATTGAGCTAGAACGTGACAGCTAGAGCAGCAGGAATAAACGAAACAAACAAACAAAAAAACACCACAATCCCGAATTAATCCCATGCAGCGCCATGTTAAATCACACATCATCATGATTTCATCACACTCAAAAGTCTCCATTGTAACACCTCAGTAGTAAGTATTTCTTCAACATGCGCTCTTGCTCTCAAGACACACTCATGCGCACACTCACACTCATCATAATGAATAATTAATCAGGAATATAGTTAAATTTGCAGGATCAATTGTGTGTGTGTGTGTTTCTGATGTATTAAATACGAGCATATGTGCTGTTATAAGTGTGTTAATCTGCATTCATGGGTGAAAGAGCAGGGCATGGTAGGATGAAGTGGCTTTAGGGAAGAAGTAATGGAGTATTAAAGGATAATCTGACCTCTCCAGACTGGGTTCCCTCCGGGCCGGGAGGCAAAGCAGCATTCGGATTAAACATCTATATGGAAAAATACATACTCTTTATAGAGGCATGAATAAAGCAATGAATATTCACAAGCCAAAATGCTTTTAAAATAAAATAATCAAATGCCAATAATTGTCCAAAAAATAGTCTAAAGTGACATTTAAAAAAATATTTTTTTTTATTTACCAGCTAATAACCTTTTCTTTTTTATTTTTTTATTTTATGTTTATTTTGAACATTCAATTGAGTACAGTCATACAGCATTTCAAGGTATATTGGTATCTCAGTATGTGAACTTAGGTGGTATAAAAGTTACGTACATTATTGTCAGGTGTATTTACTACACAGTAGTACTCAAATTTTGTAAATTATAAAATGAAAAACAGCATAAAGAGAGAAGAAAAATAAAAAAATAATAAGAAAAAGATCAAATAAAATATAATAATCAAAAATAAATGAAAATTAAAACACTATTTACATCCAACAGATGTAAATAGTGTTAGAACACATGTCATAATATAATTCCTTCAAGAGTAATCTCAAATGGCCATCGTCATTATACACATGGGGGCACATTATAATATGAATAAGTGTAACCATATACATGTACATACATTAGCATATATTTATCTGTCAGAACATCATCTTCTATTCATTTATAGCAACAAAGTCAGGTCTTCTACAAAAATATATTCAACCTATTTTCTCAGGAATATATCTTTCTTTAAATTGACAACAAAGGTGATTTTTTCCATTGTATAGATCTCAATAGTTGCGTCTACCTGTTGCTGTAGCCATTTACGTGAGATTGCTTTTTTGCTGGCAGCCATGAGAGCACGCATGAGGTATTTATTGTCTGCCGTTTCTGTATCTGGATCCACACAGCCAAAATAGCTAATAACCTTTTCATTATCTATTAAATAAAACTTCTGAACCTAATTATAGGAGCCTGTTAGAAAATGCTCATTTACATGAAAAGAGGTCTGATGGATTTAGAGGGTTTTGCGTCTGAACTCTTCATATATATATATATATATATATATATATATATATATATATATATATATATATATATATATATATATATATATATATATATATATATATATATATAAGCAAAGTTTTACCCTTCAGACATTTAACTAAAAGTATCAAAAAGTGCATGATAAACAAGGCAGTAGACGCAAATTTCTGCATGCCACATATGTGCGAGGAAATATAAGGTAAAACTAGGTTATAGGCAGTGTGCAAATTATACACAGACGAACACGCTTCAGTCATTTATGCATTTATTTTTAATGACGTCTAGTTTATTAATAAAACATATTTAAGTTTCCAGCGTTTTGAGGGAATTTTAGTAGAGCTGTAATCGGGTCGTAAAAATGAATCGAGCCCGACAGAATTCGGCCCGAGCCCGACAGGTACATTTTGATTGACAGCTTTATAAAGCCCGAACCCGTTTATAGCCCGACATTATTCAAATGTGCACAGTCACACAGCTCATTTGCCTTTCTTCATGAATGAGTCGTTTATAGGTTTTAACATAATTTATTCGTAACAAACATAGGCTATAGGCCACTTAGAAGTTGGAACAAAGAAATAAAATAAGTCCTCTATAACATCGTAACATCTCATCACTCTAAATGGGCCTAGGTACATACATTTAGCCTTTACATTGGCCAACACACAATCAAATGAAGACTTTCTTAACAAACTAAATTAAAATAAATTCTAAATTCTGATGGGTATTTGGTAATAACGAAATTAAGATAAAGGCTCTGCAGGATTTGTTTTGCCACTTCTCTTCACAATCTGACCTTAAGGCGACGGTGAAGCTGAATATTAAAAGAAAAGCCTAATGCCTGTATACTCTGTCTACATTATGCATTTATGGTTTCATTAATGTTTATTTATAATTTAAAAACCCTTTACTCATCAAGGTAAGGCTATGTGTTTTTGTGAAGGAACATTATTGAATCCACTGTAAATGGCTTTAGCGCAGTCCTGCGCTCAGGATGGTGCGTCCAGCAGCACCAAAAACCCTTTCACTGCTGCTGCTACAGGCCGAGATGCATAGTACTGATCTGGCTAATTTTGCAAGTTTTGGGTAGGATTGTTTGCTCATCCTCTAACAGTCAAGAACATGCATTTAATTTTCCATGACAGCAGTTTCAATGTAGCGAGTCACCTCGTCATCTTCCCTGTCAGGTGTTTAGCGCTCTACTGTAACATGCAGTGTATGAGTGACCACCGAAATACCTTGGCGGCTAGAATGACCGTTCTTTTTGGACTGGCAGCTGGCCTGACCGCAGTCAAAATTAGCTCTTTTTAACTAATCCGTCATTATTTATTTTACCTTTGCAGGGATGGATTTTAATGTTGTAACACATGATTTGATTACTTTCTCGCGCTAATCGAAATGCATCACATGACTATTCATTTACCGCGCAAGCCAAGCCCGGTCCGACCCCATCTAAAATTTTAGAAATTAAACCAGTGTCCCGTCGGGTTCTGGCAAATATCTTCAGCTCTAATTTTTAGGCCTAGTGCAGGGGTGGCCAACCCTGATCCTGGAGAGCCACCTTCCTGCAGATTTCCGTTGCTACCCATATCAAACACACCTGAACCAATTAATTAGGACCTGAACACCATGTGATAATTACAGGCAGGTGTGTTTGATATGGGTTGCAACTAAAATCTGCAGGAAGGTGGCTCTCCAGGATCAGGGTTGGCCACCCCTGGCCTAGTGTATTCTGAGCTACAGTATTCTGATTAGCAATTGCAGATGTTACTGTAGGTCAAACTACAAACGTTATTATGCATCTAATTTGACTTTACTTTCAGGCTAAATGTAGATACCAACAACTATTTTAAGAGAAATCAAAGTCTTGAGAACACGATGTCTATCTGTGCTCTAGATCAGGGGTCACCAATCTTGGTCCTGGAGGGCCGGTGTCCCTGCAGGGTTTAGCTCCAACTTGCCTCAACAAACCTGCTAGGGTGTTTCAAGTATACCTAGTAAGACCTTGATTAGCTTCTTCAGGTGTGTTTGATTAGGGTTGGAGCTAAAATCTGCAGGACACCGGACCTCCAGGACCGAGATTGGTGACCCCTGCTCTAGATCATCCAATTTCAGAGTTTTTCCTAGAATAGACTGATTGGTGTGATTATGTTTCCCAATGGTTTTAGGGGTGGTCAAATGGATATTTATTAATTATTTTAATTAATAACATTATTATTTAAAACACAGATTAGAGTGAAACATTTCTCAGTATTAAAGGACTGACTCCCACCATACATCTTGTTTTGACGTCCTTCAGGAGGGGATCAATCGTTAATTAGTAATTCCCACCCTGGTTATAGGGCAGGTGTGTGTGTGTGTGTGTGTGTACCTGTGGCACTGTGGCACTTGTCTGCAGTGTGTTTTCTCCACTGGTGTCTGGAACACTTCCCTCCATCGGCTGCTGCTCATCTGGGGCTGAAAGAACAGTGTTACACTTCTCACACACATACACTGATGTACTCACATACATACATACACACAAACACAGTGATGCGCATACACACACATTGACACACATACACAGCCAAGTGCATACAGACAGCGACATGCACAGTGGGACATACTCACAGTGCCAGACTCACAGACACAAACACACACACACACACCTGCAGCTGGTGTGAAGAGGTTGGCTGGCATGGCCATGGGTGCGAGAGGAGCGAACAGATCAGCAGGAGGAGGCACTGAAGCCACTGCTTTAGCTCCTCCACGACCAGGATTCAGCACATCCACATAACGACTCCTCGTGCCTGAAACACACACAGATTATTATTTTACACATATTTCCTTTCATTTTTTATGAGCCAAACCCAAGCTCACATCAGACTAGTTAAATTAGTAATAAATAAAGGCAAGTAATATTAAATGCAGGCAGCGCGATGGCTTAGTGGTTAGCACTGTCGCCTCACAGCAAGAAGGTCACTGGTTCAAGTCCCGGCTGGGAGGGTCAGCATTTTGTTGCGTGGAGTTTGCATGTTGTCCCCATGTTGGCGTGGATTTCCTCCGGGTGCTCCAGGTCCAAACAAATGCACAATAGGTGACTTAAATAAACTAAATTGGCAGTAGTGTATGACTGTGTGTGAATGTGAGTACTGGGTTGCTGCTGGGTTGCTGCTGGAAGGGCATCAGCTGTGTAAAACATATGCTGGAATAGTTGGCGGTTCATTCCGCTGATAAATAAGGGACTAACTCAAAGGAAAATTAGTGAATGAATGGACAAATGTGCAAATCCTAGGATTGTGACAAAGTTAATAGATTAATATTAATAAGTAGCACGGAAGTGTCTTATAATGCGTCACCACATTATTCTTGCTCTAAACATGCATATATTTCTGTGGAGTGTAAACTACTGATGAACTAAATGAATTCCAGTGGTTCTCTTTTGTAATCATAATCAAATATATATGATTTCCATAAGTGGTTAGAAGGGTAAAAGAGGTATAATTCCTGGTAACGGCACCTGCTCTTCTGGAGAACATGTTCACAGGAGGCCCTGATGGTGGGCCGGCCACTCCTGGAGGTCCCATAGCTGGAGCGCTCATTGGAGCTTTGGGGAAGCCGGTGGGTGGGGGAGGAGGAGGTTTACTCTGAAACACACACACAAACACCATTACACATTCAACAGTTCATTCAGTGATTAGGACTGCCGCCTCACAGCAAGAAGATCATTGGTTTGACTCCCGGCTGGGTCAGTTGGCATTTCTGTGTGGAGTTTGCATGTTCTCTCCGTGTTGGTGTGGGTTTCCTCCGGGTGCTCCGGTTTCCCCCACAGTCCAAACACATGCGCTATAGGTGAATTGAATAAACTAAATTGGCCATAGTGTATGTGTGTGAATGAGTGTGCATGGATGTTTTCCAGTACTGGGTTGCAGCTGGAAGGGCTTCTGCTGTTTAAAACATGTGCTGGATAAGTTGACGATTGATTCCGCTGTGGAAACCCCAGATGAATAAAGGGACTAAACCGAAGGAAAATGAATGACTGAACTATTTAAATTTGCATACTTTACCTCTTCCTCTGGCTCATCCAGATTCACCCATTTCTGCTTCTTTTCATCCCACACAATCTGAAAAAAATAAACAGCGTTAAAAAATAGCTAATAGTTCACACCACACTTTCCCAGTTGATTGAATACATTAAAAATGACTAAGATTTGTTTGTATTATGCATTATTTTAATGTATGCAAATTATTGACATAATTTGCATTCATTTCTATCAAAGAAATAAGATTCATAATTCATCTTTGCTTTATTTTTTTATATAGCCAAAGGTTTTTTCACCCCATTATTCAAAAATAAAAGTTTGTTAATACTTCATATTTTCAACAAAATATTGTGGCTATTTGCAATATGAAGTATTAACAAACTTTTTGCAAATTTCCATAAACCTATACAGTGCTCAACATATACGAGTTCACCCCTTTACAAATCTCTCATTTAGATGAATACTTTCTATAGGAAATTCTATATACAGTATTATATTTGTGCATGTAAATTAGATTAGTCAGCACTGAAGCCAAATCTAGAGCTTATCTACCAAAATAACTCAAGATAATGCTCTAAAATTAGTGCACCCAAATGCATATGCTGGGGAAAAATCTTAAATAAAAAATTAAAAGAGCAAGAAAATTCACGAGAAGCAAAAATTTAATAAAATTGTTGAAATTTTGTAGTTTGTAGAAAGATGGGAGAAGGAAAGTAGTATTATCTTCTCAACTGAGGATTGGGTAAATAGAAGTAGATTAAAATGGGCAACTTCCTGTTCTCCGTATTGGAGAGAGCATGTCATTTCATGGGAACTCAAATTGTTGGAGGCATTGCGGATCTCAGGAAGCTAACCATTTTCACATATTTTGAGGATGTCCTAATAAGTTTTTGGAAAGGTAAACATAGCAATTTAGAAAATATCTTAAATACTTTTTTTAACAGTTTTTTATTATTAGAACACAACACAAAATCAGAGATACATCAGAAATAGTCAGTAAGGATACAGATGGATACTTAAAAGATTAGGGAGAAAGGAGAAAAAAGGACATCTGCACAGTTTTTTTAAACCAATATATATTGTGTTGAAGTTATATATAAAAATACATTAAAATGAACAAATTAAGTAAAAACAATGGGGGATGGTTCTATGTAATGTAGCTTTTTATTAAATCTAAGTTGTATGTTTAGTGATGTATAATTGTTAGAATTGGGTTCCATCTTGCTTCATATATATTCATATGGAGTCTCAGGCAATACGTTTTTCTTTCCATTTAAAAAATTTCTAAAAAAAAATGTATCCATTGTTCATACATAGATGGGTCTGATATGAGCCAGTTATACGTAATACACTTTAGTGCTGCAGAGAGCAGTATTTGAAATAAATAAAGACTTCTTCTTTCCCCATTGCTCTTTGGCACCATACCTAGGACTGCCACAGTTGGATCAAAGGGAATATCAATAGAAAATATGTCTCTAAGTACCTTATAGATATCATTCCAAAATTGCTGCAGTTTTGGGCAATACCAAAAGATAAATACTTCACTTTTGAGGTATTCTATTTGGGTATGCTGTCAATGGATTCCTTGGGGGAAAAAAAACAAATATATTATGTATAGGAGTCATCCTTGCTTCAAGTGAAAAAGCCATTACTAGATTCTGGTATAAACCTAATCCGCCACAAATGCAAGATTTGATTGATGTTTTGGAAAAATATATTCAAAATGGAGAAAATTACATACTGTGTGCATAACCATAATAATACATTTGTTGACTTTTGGTTCAAATGGATTGAGCACATTACTTCCACTCAACCTAATTTCTTTTTGCTATAAAACTTGAAGATTTATTTTTACTTTAAATATTGCCTCAACACCCCCACCCCCCTCTTCTATATATAGTTTGATATGGATGTTGTAAGATAAGGCAAAGGGTTGTGTTGTTCTGTTACTGTCATGGAGAAATTTGTGTTTCCTCTTTGATCCCTGATTAGGTCATTTTGTAGTTTATAAATTTTTTCAGATATTTTACATCAATTTAAATGTATTTTCTTTTTATTTCTAAAGATGTTCGGCGACTTAAATATTATTTTAATAAATATATCTGTTTAATAAATCTGTTTTGTTCAAATGCACCAAAATGCACCACTGAGAAATGGATCAAAACATTGATTTTCAAAATGGGCTGTACTTGAATATGTTGAGCACTGTATTTATTTTAATTGTTTTCTTTAATAATCAATGCATAAACAAGACCTATAAAATTACTAAAACAAAATTCAGTTTTAGTCATTTTCATAAATCATGTTCTTTTGCATTTGTACTCTTCAATACACAATATGAAAACATAATATCTGAAAATTAATAAAAATTCATATTCAGACAAACTATGCTTAAACATATCAAACAGAAAGTGCCTACAGATTTGTTTTTGTCGTCTGGAAGATGTGCTTCATTCTTCCGCTTTGGAAACAGCCAGGTCAGCAAGCCGCCGCCAGATCCCTGCTTTATGAAGCACCCATTACAATCAAGAAGATTTCCTACATGCATGTTCAAAGGGTGAATATAGGTTTATAGGCAGGTACATACTTTTTTAGGAGAGTCTTTCTTGGTTCTCTCTGGTACGTCCTGCGGTGGAGCCTCTGGGATTGGTGGAGGGGGTGGAGATCCCTGATTGGCAAATGAGCTGCTGCGTTCCCGCCCAGAATGATTGGACGATTCAGATGTTGTCCGAGATCGACGACCCGGTGCCTATAAATCAGGACATGAAGTTTTTCAAATGTTATTTTTTAACATTCCATGTTGCTAAATGAAGTCTCTACTGTTTACAAAGCTGCATTTATTCATCTAACAAAAAAGTAAAAATGGTAATAGAGTGGAGGAACTATGACGTCACTTTGTAGGCTAATCGGCTGCTAGCATAAAACTGGTTCCCTCGTGAAAATCCCCATAGGATTTTCCCATAGGCTTTTCGAAGATTGCAAATAATAAGCTCTGTGTTCAAACACAGTTCATTACATTTACACGTTTTGTCCAGCCGGATAATCCTCACACGAAAACACAACTTGGAGCACTTTTGGATCTTAAATGCAAACGCAAGAGTTAAAAAGCTAACATTAGGCTATAAACGGACTATAGTGCCCTCGGGGCGCTCGTCTGTGACGTCAGCACCACCCTGCTACAGGCAACTTATCAAGCTTATTTTTAGAAAAAATGTTTATTACAAAGAGTTAATCTCTCTGTATATTATATTATAATCCTCGCTATATATTATAAACAAATAAATACGCAAAAAAAAAAAAACCTATGTGCCTTTTGGATAGTTTTTACGTGGGAAATACATCTGTTTTGTTTTGCGGTTGTTCTAAAAGTTTTAAAACTGCGTGTATAAATCTGCCTATATAGTATTTTTATCAGACATATTTAAATAAGTGTATCGCTCGCGCACACAGCCCGCTTACCTTAACAGATGACAGAAATGAAGCGTGAGGAGGAACAAGTCTATCAAATGCCTGCATCATGATGGACACAGAGCAACATTCAATATTCCTTTTATGTCACGACGTACAGCGAAAAGCAGCCCATACAGTCACATCTGCTGTACGTTTTATGGAGGAGTGTTAATATTGCAGTTATGACTGAGTAAAATGTGTTCAGATGAATAAAAAAAGACGAAAAATCACTTGATCACGTTAAAATGACAGTTAACATGTCTGTATTTTTACACATTTATTTACACGTTTGCATTACTGAGAGCAGGAGAGAGACAGGCTGCACTGGTGAGCAGTATCTTCATAATATAGTTTAATTAAAATAAATGATCAACAAATGAATGTCTCGACAGCCTTTACATGTGAAGGCATTATCTATACACAATCTGAATTCTTAATAAGAAAAACACAAAAAACTAAAAAATACTATTCATGAAAATACCTAAATAACAGACAAATCCAAATGCCCAACACAAGACCAGATCAGCTCGATGACGTATAATGTCTCCGACACCGCCTGTAGTCCCATTTAGCAACTTGATAGCAACCGTCTTTTTAAAGAAGCATGGCCGAATTAAAAATTCAAAAGTGTGCTGTAACTGATGTGTTTTATGTCGTAGAACAAAACGTGAAAATATCTTGAATTTGTGTTTGCCACGGACCTTATTTAAGCGATTTTACTGAAACCCCATTCAAAAAACCCATTGACTTTGGGACGAGGGAACCGGAAGTGCTAAAATGCTAACTCGCTTCCGGGTTTTTGCATACAAATTGACGTCATAGTTCCTCCACTCTATACCATGAAATATTGTTACTTAAAAATCATTGCGTACATTTAAAATGTATTTTGTTCCTGTAGTGTAAAGCTGGATTTTCAGCATCATCGCTTTAGTTTTTAGTGTCACATGATGTTTCAGCAATCTTTCTAATATATTGATGTACTGCTTAAAAAAAGACCACATTACTGAAACTGTTATTATTATTGATAATAGACGGCACGGTGGCTCAGTGGTTAGCACTGTGGCCTCGCAGCAAGAAGGTCGCTAGTTTGCATGTTCTCCCCGTGTTGGTGTGGGTTTCTTCTGGGCGCTGCAGTTTCCCTCCAAAGACATGCGCTATGGATGAATTGAATAAACTGGCCGTGTGTGTATGGGTGTTTCTCAGCACTGGGTTGCGGTTGAAAGGGCATTTGGTGCGTTAAACATATGCTGGAATATTTGGCGTTTTTTTCTACCGTGGTGCCCCCTGATAAATAAGGGACTAAGCTGAAAGAAAATTAATGAATGTATTATTGATAATACTTATTATTACAATTTTAAAATTAAAAACCATGATAATTTTCAGAGGTTTCTAGGATGAAATTAAAGTTTCAAGTATTTTGTAACATAATATATGTATTTACAGGCACTTTTGAAACATTTAAAGCACCCGTGTTAAATCAAAGAATTAGAATCAGTTAAAGTACCATGTGCATTGATGACTGTGAAGTTGTTCTTGATCTTCTGCCTGGGCCCTTTAAAAACACACACACAAACAACAGTAATGTATCAACAGTAAAAATTAAACATTTTTACCTCATCCAAACAGGGAAAACCACCAACAATTAACGAAGCATGATTATATGGTGTCATGGCTTTACAATACAAAAATGTGATTATAATGGAAGTCAAGGGGGCAAAAACTGACACTAACATAACGAAAGGGTAGTCAATTATCCCAGAGTGTATTGTTGAATTTTTTTTTTTTTATTCCAAAGCATTTTCGCCAAAATATGTGTCAAAATAAGATTAGTCACCAAAAATCATTCAATTTGCTGAAACACAGAGAAAGGTGTGGCCAAATTAAGACTAAAAATCAGGCCAGACTGGATAAAAACATCCCCAAAAGCACACAAGGGTTAATATAAATTGGGACACCGACAAGTAAAAAATGAAAACACAGTTAGTTGTTGCAAATTATGGAGTAAAAAAACAAAAGGAATTCAAGTTTTCTAAACATTTCCAACTCACCAAACGTGCCATTTCATCATAGAAGTCCTTCCCCGGTGGAGGAGGGTTAGCGAACGTTGGAGACGGCTGGGGAAACTGCTGAGGGGAGGAAGGAGCAGAGCCCCGTTCGGCTCCGTGCATCGGTGGAGGCATCTGAACAGGCATTCCTTGTGGCATCTGAGGTGGCATCTGTGGAGGCATTTCTGCAGGGTTGTATGTCGGCATTTGCGGGGGCATATGTTGGGGTATTTGGGGTGGCATTGGCATGTACTGCTCTTGCATTTCAGGTTGGTACGGAGCCACAAAGTTTGGCTGCGGTGGCCCTGGACCCACTGGGTAGAACGGAACACTTTCACTTGGAGGCGGAACTTGCTGAAGTGAAACCGCCCCATCCTGAAGAATAGTGGGAGGGGCTACAGGGACAGTCATAAAAGTGGATGGTGAATCATTTACATTAAGTCATTTAGCTTTTTATCTAATGCAATGTACAAATAGGGATAAAAAGAAGTGCTTCAGTATTCAACACATCACCATTTTTCTCAGAAATCTTTTTCTAAAGGTGCTGTTGACTTCATGTCACCAGCTCCTTAAGAAATAATATTCCCAGACATGTTCAATACTTATTTTTCCCGCTGAATATATAATGCCATGAAAATTCTATATTGGATTGCTTTTTTTTAAATTAGATGATAGGATGAAATTACATTTTTTTCCTGAGTTCACATTATACTCCTGTCATACCTGGAGGCATGAGTTGTACAGCAGCTGGGGGCACAAGAGAGGTCATGAGAGGGTTGTGGGGGTCTGGGGTCAGAGCTGGGGGTTCAGGCGGGCTGCACTGGTCTTCTGAACTGGGTGTACTGCAGGGGTAAAGCTGTGGGGTGCTGCGGTCCGTACGCAAAGAGATCACACCCTCCTGAATGGGACAATAAGATGCAGATGATCGGCATACAGAATAATGTGAATGCGCACAAATTTGTTTTATACCCTTTAAATTCTGGCATAAGAGATGCACCATTTGGGTGGAGAATAATAATAATTTATTTTCTTTTTTAATTAGATTTTATATGACTATATGATTCGGCAAAAATGCTAGGATGTCAGACTCTTTTTACTGTATAATAATGTGATACAAATAAAAAATAGTAGTAATTAAGGCAAAAAGAAAGCTTAAAGCAGGGTTTTTCAAAGTCCAAGACAGTGGGCCTCCCTTTTAACACAACTTATCCATTGGCGCCCCCCTCCTCCCAAACACGCACGCACGCACGCACGCACACGCACGCACGCACATATATATATATATATATACACAGTACATATAAAGACACAGACAGATGTCAGACTGTTAACTCACTTTTATCATCATTTGCATGAAAGTGCAATTATTTACAGAGTAATAAGTATTTTAATATAACGTTTTTAAAACTAGGATGATGGTTCAATATGAATAGAACAGATCCAAGATCTGTTCATCCCAGTCAAAACAGTCGAAGTTTAGTGGGTCTTATGCTGTCATTAGCCAAAATATTTTGACAAACCACACATAAAGGTCGTGGTTCATCAGCTGGTCCTGTCCACGTAAATCCTAAACTCAAATACTGATCATCATATCGTCGTCTTTTGGGTTTAAGCCCTGAACTTGAAGGCTTTTGTGGCGAGGGGGCGTGGCCGAGAGCCGTGGGAACGGAGTGAGGCCACCGCGTAAGTGGATACACCTGCGGTGCGCACCTGCCTCGGATCTTACGGAAGGAGCTCTGGATCATAAAAGGAGAAACGAAGGCAGAGGAAGCCGAGAGAGCACCGGGCCTGGACATATTTTACTTTTGCTTTCAGTTTGACGACAGTCTCCGTGAGGAGCTGCCGTCCGTTTGTTTTGGTTATTAATAAATCATTTTAAACTGCGTTGGTTCTTCGCCTCCTTCTTCCCGGCGGCCAAAGGGCCGTGAACTTCATTACAGCTTTGAATCGGGGGTCTCAGAAACCGACCCATTGAATTAGCAGGCATATACCTGTATTGGCGGGCTTGCCAAACAGAAGCGAATTCACAGCTATGGCCTTCTGGGTAAAAAAGGTTTTCTTATATTTGATGTATTATTTTTTTTTTGCTTTGTTTAATTAAAACGTTTAAATATAATAAAAAATACATATAATAATTAAACTTAATAATTATATTTTTATTATATTATATTTTTTCCCGCGCCTCCCCTGACATGCACTGGCGCCCCCCAGGGGAGGCGCGCCTCACACTTTGAAAACCCCTGGCTTAAAGGATTGGAAAACAACAGGTTAAAGTAAAAATAAATATTCATTAAATTAACAACCCCTATAATTTCTTAACTTTCAAACAATATATCAAAGACTACATTTTTCTGAAAACTTAAATCTATTTTATTTTTTTTTACTACAATGCTTTCCATTACAAATCTGGGGAAATTGGCCAACATACTTTCGAGGGTAAAATTATTAGCAATATAATTATGAAATGATACAACAACAAAAATGTTTGGGATTTCAAAGATTTCCCAACTGCTGTTTAAAGCTTCATTCACACTATGAGCGACATGCAGCTACAAAGTCGCTGCTAGTGTGAATGAGGCATAACGGAGAGAGGAGCTCTTGTTGGGGAATTCATTGTGTCTTGATAAATTTCTGATGAATGTATTGCTCTCATTTATATGCTGATTTAGGTGATTTCAGTATTATTATTATTATTATCTATTATCTATTGTATTTTTACCCATAAATGTGGCATTATTTTCAGATGTGTGCTTTGGTATATAAAAAAGTAATTCTGTGTAAATGCAGTCAGAGACGAGAAGATAAATTAGAAGAGCAGCATTAATGTCACAAGGAGGGTAGATATATGGAAGCAAGGCCATAAGGACACCTGCGTTCTGTTCTGTAACTCATGATAAGGCACACCTGCACATGCACACACTCATTTGTAATGACTTCTAAAAAAATATTAGTACCCGTGAACTTCAGCTGAACTTACAGTTGACAGCTCAGTGGACAGTGAACAAGATATATTGTTGAGCATTGTTTTTGAGTCATCACTTTTGAAACAGGAAGGAAAGACCTTAAACGGACATGGGTAAGACCCCTGAAAGACCCTGAGACTTTATTGGTGGCGGGCACCTGGGAGATTTAAGATCCCATTAGCGGAGAAGCTGATGGAGCTGTGTAATGTGTAAATTTGGTTGGAGTATTAAGACACAGAAATGTACTTAAACTGTGAGCAAGCCTATGTTCGGCAGACACTCGAATGACCTGTCTCTGTTGTTACTGATGCTGTAACAATAAACTGCTTTGCCTAAAGACTTCGGAGATCTCAGACTTTGTCATTTTTTAAGAAAGTTTGACTAATGCTGCGTTCACACCAGACGCGGAACGCGCAGATAAATCGTGCTATTTGCGCGTGAACATTTGAGTTTACTCAATTTAGGCATCAAACCCCGCTTCAGTCGTGCGTCATATCCACTTCATTCGCGCTTCAAATTCACTTCAGAACCGACCCGGATTTGCGTGATGGGCAGGGCTTCTTTCTGCCCAGTGACTCTAGCTTCATTGCTAAATGGCTAACATGGATTTTATTAAGAAAATAACAGTTTATGTGCTTTATAAAGGCTGAAAAACAGCATCGACACGTTTAGGGCCGTGTCTGAGTCCACTAGTTAAATTCAGAGGTGCATCCAGCTCTGTGAGCTCATAAACTCGACCCTTGATAAAACCTTGACGCGCGTTACGCGTCTGGTGTGAACGCAGCATTAGAGATTTAGAATAATTTGCAGACCATAATCTTTTTTTTTACAACATTCTTAAGGGGGCTGAAACATTTTAAACCTATATTATAAACCTTATTATTTTGTGAGAGAGTGCACATTCTGTGCTTCTGAATGGCTGTATTTAAATTTATGTCATGTTTCTTCTGGTGCAAACAGCCAAACTGCTCATCACTGCAAATCTCGTCACGTAGCGTGCTGTTAGGACACGGGGTTACAATGTAACCTGCTAACCTAATGTTCACACTGATAATATTTATATTAGTTTCTAATTAATAACCTCATGTGGAACTCTGAATCTGTGTCTCATTTCGAAGACTGCTACTGTCCACCGGAGGTTGCATTTCGGTCTCGGACGCATGCTTTGAGAGCCTTCCTGACTGTATGAATGAAATAAGCAGTTATCCAACAAGGTAACCCCGGGTGTTGAAATATAATTCAAATGTTCCCACCTAGATATGCTTAGCGTTAATAGCAGGTTTGGTATGCTGTTCCGGGAGAGAACCCTGAGCTTGGTGATACTTGAGCCCAACCCTGAGCTTGGTGATACTTGAGCCCCCCCCCTTTAGAAAAGGGAGGAAAAGGAGGAAATGGGGTGGAAGGGGGGAATCTTCTAAAACGAAGATAAAGCAGTAGGGAGAAAACGATTCATTTATAGTAAGCTTGGTTCAGTCTAATTGGATTATTACTGATCACAGATGAGAAGTCAGTCATGCTCAATCATATCACATGCTCCTCTCGAAATTAGTTTCTGAAACATTACTTGGTTAAAGTGGCAGTGTGTGGGTTAAAAGAACCAAAACAAAGACAGCTGTTCCGACTTGTAACGCACATTTTCAAAGCAGAATATCTGACTTCAGCATTATTTTTTAGATAAACAAGTATCTTTACTTAGCATGATTCTGCAAACATGTTATGGCAGTGGTTTTCAAACTGTGGTACGTGTACCACTAGTGGTACGCGGGCTTCTCTCTAGTGGTATGCGGAGGAATGAAATATGGCATGTACATGCTACATACATTTCAAAATTTATCAAAAATGATGTATATAGTATGCCATATATGACATATAGCCTATATTTCTGAGGTAATTTGCCATGTTTTTTTTTAACTGTGCAGAGTTGTAGCTGCTTTACTGGGCCTACTACACTACTGTATTTCAATACTGCTCATTTTGGTGGTACTTGGAGAGACAATTTTTTTCTGAGGTGGTACTTGATGAAAAAAATTTGAGAACCACTGTGTTATGGTATTTGTATCCTTTAGAAGAGTCAAAAACTTACAGCACCTTTAAATGAGAATTAAATCACACCTATTTTTTTTCCTATAGTACCATAAACCAAAGAAGTAAACTAAGAGGTAACTTGTAGTTTTCAAAAACCAGAGTAAAGTATTTACGTAACATGAAAACAAGCACACACCTTGATCTGTCCATCGAGTTGTCTGAGATGAAGTAACCAATCAGGCTCTATAAACAACTCCTGCTCCGGCCGTTCCTTCAGCTGAGGGTCAAAAAACCTCAACCTCAGAGACATCTGTAATCCAACACAAGAAACATTAGACTTGAGGGAAAAAGGCAGCAGACACACAGACAGAATGTTGTTGACTGCACCTGTATGAGCTGACTGATGAACACAGGAGAGTAATACTCCGGCAGACTCAACAGTGTGCGGGAAATGACCTCACAGTAATGAAAAGCTTGAGCGCAGAGACCAGACTCCGCCAGACGACATGCGTAGATGAACTTGAACACCTGTACAGGTCAAAAGGTAAAGGCCATGAGTCACGACCTTACTGCATTTGTGTAGACTACAAAAGCTGAACAGATTTAGAGCTTCTATGATACTGGAGCTTCTATGATACTATGAACCTTGCAATTGGCATATGGTGTTTTTAATGCCACAATAATTGCTAATTCTTTAAAATGACAACAATAAATAATAATAATACATTTTATTTGTAATGCGCTTTTCTTAAACTCGCTACCTGAAGCGCTACAAGGCAAAACACTAACAATACAATTCAAGGAGAACAGCACAACAACAAAAAGATGCAATAAAACAATAACAATTTAAACCATAAGATAGAATATAAAGTAAAAAAAAAAAAAAAAAAGATCATTCTCAGTTAAAAGCAATGCTAAAAAGGTGAGTCTTAAGAAGTTATTTAAAACAGTCTCGAGGCAGCATTCCAATATTTTAGTAAAATATAAAAATCTATTTTGAAGTGTTCATGATAACAATATTGTGCATGTTCATTACTGCAGTATACTACATTACTGAATACCGGCACGGACATTTCTAACAGATTTGTGTTTTTTGAAATAAAACATTATTTAAACTACAAATGATACAAATTATTATTATTAAAAGTAGAATGACAGTAGCAATTTTGTCAGATGCAATTTTTATAAGTATTATTTTAAAGGAAAATAAAACAAATTAGTCGCATCATTCAAAATTTCAATATTTGTTTTGACTATATATATATATATATATATATATATATATATATATATATATATATATATATATATATGTATGTATGTATGTATGTATGTATGTATGTATGTATGTATGTATGTATGTATGTATGTATGTATGTATGTATGTATGTATGTATGTATGTATGTATGTATGTATGTATGTATATATATTTTTTTATGTATATGTGATAAAATACAAAAACTATTTTGTTACACAGATAATTACATTTATTTCATATACACATTATATATTTAAATATAAATAAATATTTTTAAATATATGCATGCATGTTTGTATTTATATATACATAATAAATATACACAGTACAAACATAAATTGTCAAAACAAACAAATTTTGCATGCAATTAATTTTTGAACAACACTAAATAATATGTATCTTTTATGTTTTCATAACTCACATTTTTTCCCAAAACAGCGTTTTTAATTAGGCTATTTTTTTTTATTGTAACTTCGATATTCCAAGCAGACCTAATAAAAACTAACTAGTCTAGTTATAAAGCTGTCTATAAATCTAATAAGCTGGCGTATCTATTAGAAAAGTAATTAACTGGCTTTTTAGTAGGAAAGGATGCATTGAACTGACCTGGAAGTTGGGCAGTGAAAGAGGCTGAGACCCAAGAGACTGAGCGTATTCGTATGATTCTGTCCGCTGAATTGCCTCTGATGAACAGAACTTCAAAAAAGGTAAGCTGGGAACGAGAGAGAGAGAGAGAGAGAGTGAGAGAAAGTATAGTAGTGCAAATACAGAATTCATAGTTTCTATGATTTTTCTTGATAATGCATTGCATGTATTAGTTGTGTGTATACCTGTGATTGGCGCTGATGAGGACCATCTTGGTGCTTTTCTTGGTATAAACACCGAAACCCACCTGAGCCATCAGGTAACAGAAATGGGCTGCGTCTACAAGACCTTTAGATGCTGTAACACACAGAACAATCCTCATCACTCATCCAGAGGTGCAACTACAATGCATTCAAGATCACATATTGCGTGTTTGCTGTTTTAATGGTTGAAATGGTGCAAGTGTCAAGATTAAATCAAAGCTAAATTAAATAAAATGTTACATTTCAATAAATGACATTACAATGATTATAATGATTAAGTTCAAATTTAAAAGCTACATATAATTAATGTAATAGTTCTGTACTATAAAATAAAATATGCTTTATATTATTATTGATTATTATTGTTAATAATAATAAGCAAAAGACAACATATTTGATTTTTAGTGCAACTGTTTACAGTTCAAAGATATATAAAGATTTATATTTGGATTATTTTAATTCATAGAACAGAAAAATCATACATACATACATATACATATAATGCTGATACATTTAAAGTCAACATGAGATAGCTATAATAGTCCAGAACGATAAGCATAATCATAACATGATCATTACATAATATGAAGAGAAGCAGAATATTCAACAAGAAACAAAACATAAGTTTACTTGGATCATTTCCATCAGCAACTGGATCATGAAAAGTAGTTTATACATGTCAAAAAGGGTACACAATAATAAAACTAGCAGTTGAACGATATATATATATTTTTTACTGCCGATATCTTGGAAAGTAGGGTGGAAGATGACTGATATTTAGCCGATAAAATAAAAA